>NC_090648.1:44140578-44255578 GCF_040937935.1 Hyperolius riggenbachi
TTTTATTGGTTCAGACAGCAGACCAATGGGGAGCCCAGGCTGCAGATTCAAAGATGCTTTGCCCGGGCTCCTTCTATGCGCACAGTAATTACAGTGTTAGATACACTGTAATTACGTGACGGATTTTGCGGCGAGAGGCGGCGGGTGATCGGCGGCGGTACGTATGAGAGGGGAGCCCGGCAGAGCTGCGCGGGGGCTTCTAAACTGTGCGGCGACCCGACGGGGAGCTCTGGGGGTCTCCTTATTAAAGGAGACCCCCAGATGCTGCGGCGACGACGTGCGTTAGCTAGTTTAGACCTGCTTTTTGCAGGTCTAAGCTAACGCTCATGTCTGCCGGGAAGCATCGCTTCCCGGAGACATGATAAGGGTAATTGGATTCTGTGTTAAGAACTCGCTGGGCGATTATATCGCCCAAGCGAGTTCTTTTCCGCCTGGGGGGGTCTAAAGTTTAATTAGATTAGGCGATGCCCCCATCGCCTAAGTTAAGAACTCGCCAGTGCTTAGCGCTGGCGAGTTCAGCAATAGAATATGGCCCTATATGCTTCATTATTGCAGGATTTGATCCATCTTGCTATAGAGGCCTTAGACATGCTTTCACCTTTTGCCGCTCCAGAAAAATTAACACATAATGCTGTAGACTTTCTAAAATCTTTTACTCTATCCAAATAAAACAGTAAACCTCTTCTGACGTCTAACTTATGCCATCTAATCTCTCTTGGATCAGTGGAGTTTTTGCAAAAGGATGGCAATACAATCTCTTGCATCCTGTTGGACAGGGTAGCAACCTTTGGCAAGAATTCACTTGTCGTCTTCAGGACTACTCTATCATGAAAAATTAAACAAAAAGGTTCAACAGAACGTAGAGCCTCCAGCTCACTTATCTTCCTTGCTGAGGTAACTGCTACCAAAAAGTTGTCTTCATTGTTAATAATTGTAACGTAATCTCACTTAAAGGCTCAAACTCCTCACTCATTAAGGTGTTTAGAACTAAAGTTAAATCCCATCTTGGATATGAACGTTTTATTACTGGCCTAGAATGTTCTACTGACTTCAGAAACCTAATAACTAGTGGTTCCAGAATCAGAATCAGAATTTATTTCGCCAAGTGCAACAGAGTTATACCCGGAATTGATTTTGGCACAACAGGGTCGGTGGTGGTACAGTAGAAATGCATACAGTAGATATACAGTATATACATAAAGTGCATACAGATACATACAGTAGGTTCAGTGCTTATGCAGGCATAAAAATATAAAGCATAGATAGAGAGGGATACATAAGGGATAGACCAGGAGAAGGACCAGGGGGTAATCCGCTGCCGTACAAGGCTAACCGCCTATTAAGAAAGACTGAAAGAGCTGCAATCTGCACTTTCAAGGTACTTAATGCCAGCTTCTTGTCAATACCATCTTGCAAAAATTCTAATACTGTAGCCAGTCTATTGGATTTCAGACCTGATTCCTTTTTCCAATTACAAAAGGTCTTCCAATACTTTAAGTAGATTGCCCTTGTAACACTTTTTCTACTGTTCAATATCGTTTTCGTCACTCTGTCAGATAATCCTCTTCTTTTCAAGATCTGCCCCTCAGAAACCACGCTGTCAGCTGAAGATTGGGAATCTGAGTCCACTCGCCTTCTTTTTTGAGGAGGTTGTGTCTGTCTCTCAACTGGATCGGTTTGTCCACCAACATCGATTTTATCATTGGGAACCAGACTCGTTTTGGCCAATTGGGTGCAATCAATATCATATACATTGCAGTTGATCTTAGCTTCTGTAATACTACTGATAATAGAGGAATCGGAGGGAAGGCATAAGCGATCTGAAAATCCCATGTCTGAGCCAAGGCATCTACTCCTAAAGCTCCTCTTGGATCTAGAGAGAAAAACTGGTTGCAGTGTGTGTTCTCCCAGTTGGCGAACAGATCTACTTGAGGATAACCCCATTTCTGTGTCAACTCCCTGAATATCTTTGGATTTAGACTTAGCTCTGAATTTGATAGTTTTTTCCTGCTCAATAGATCCGCCATGGTATTCAGCGAACCCTTGAGATGCACTGCCGAAATTGACTGAAGGTTCTGCTCTGCCCAATCTAATATCTGCAGCACTAGTCTTAGAAGCTGTTCTGACCTCGTACCTCCTTGTTTGTTCAAATACATCACCACTGTAATGTTGTCTGACCAGACCTGGAGATGGTGGCTGTTTATTTTGTCGGCTGCTTGAATTAGTGCCTCCTTCACTGCCAGCAATTCTCAAAAGTTTGATGAGTGAGTCATTATTTCCTTTGACCAAGTGCCCTGTAAATAGATGCCTTCTATATGAGCCCCTCAACCTGTGAGGCTGGCATCTGTCGTCAACACCCTTGTTATTGGATATCTCCATAAACGACCCTGTGTTAGATTGTCCTCCCGGGTCCACCAATCCAAGGTCTGCTTTATCTCTGCTGGCATGCAAAGAGTTCGATCCATGGCTGATTGAACTCCCCTCCAATTCTGCAAAAGCCACTGCTGTAGATGTCTTATATGCTTCAGTGCCCAATATACTGATGGAGCTGTGGAGGTTAAAAATCCTATCAGCTTCATTACTTGTCTTACTGTTGTAACTGTTTCTTTCTGATACTGCTGTACCATTGTCTGAAGCTTTACTATCTTGTCCTGAGGGAGATATAATCTTTGGGATACAGAATCTATCTTGAATCCAAGAAATTGAATCTCTTGTGTTGGAATCAGGTATGACTTTTGAAGATTCACTAGCCATCCTGTCTGCTCTAAGAGTCTTATCACCATATCCTTGTGCCTCTCCAGATTTTGTAAACTGTCGGCTAGCACTAACAAATCGTCCAAATATGGGATTATGAGAATGCCCTTCAGATGTAGAGCCCCCACAATTTCTGCCATTACCTTTGTAAAAATTCTGGGTGCCGAAGAGATTCCGAATGGGAGACAGCAAAATTGAAAATGTTCTAGACCTGAACTCGTCATTATGCTGAAACGAAGGAAAACTTGAGATTCTCTTCTTATTGGGATATGCCAATAAGCATCTGTTAGATCGATATTGATCATAAAACAATTTGGGGATAGCAGGTTCCGCATCGTAAATACTGTCTCCATTCGGAATCTCTCGTACCTTATATAAGGATTCAGAGGTTTGAGGTTTAATATCAACCGATATTTCTCCGTGAGCTTTTTTACCAAAAAGACTCGAATAAAATCCTTGTTTTTCCTGATCGAATGGAACTCTGCAGACTACGTCTCGTGCGAGCATATCCTGCACTATTTGTAACATGGCCCTCCTTTCCTCTGGTACTCTTGGGGCCTGAGTGACTATAAATCGCTTGGGAGGAGACACTGAAAATTGGATCTTGTATTCATTCTCTACTAGATCTAAAATAAATTAGTTTTTTGTCATTTCTTTCCAACCTAGTAGGAATGTCTTTAACCTTCATCCCACTTTGTTGGCGTCATGGTTTGTCTTTATTTTCCGTTGATTTGAACAACGGATTTTTCTTGGTAAAACCTCTATTGCCTGCCCAGGGTTTACGCCTCTGCTGTTCTCTCCCCTCTGCCTGTTTTTTCCGAAAAAATGGCTTCTTTTTTGGCTCAAATTTCCTCTTTTTTGGAAAGGTTGTCTTTTTTCTGGCTGTACGCTCCAACACCTCCTGGAGTTGTGGGCCAAACAGTAAATCTCCTGAGAAGGGAAGACTACACGCCCTAGCTTTTGATGTTTGACTGCCATCCCATGTTTTTAACCATAAATTCCTACGCGCACTGTTTATTAGAGCCGTGGACCTCGCCGTAATTCTTAAGGATTCTGAGGCTGCATCAATAACGTAATCGTTACCTCCCTCAACTACCTCAATAGCTTCAAGAATATCCTTCTTAGGTGCATCTTCCTCAACCAGTTTCTTTATTCTTTCCAACCACACTGACATCGTACGTGATACACAGGTCGTTGCAGCGGCTGGTTTGAAGTTGGTTGCACAGGCTGACCAAGCCTTCTTAAGAGAAAATTCAATTCTCTTATCCCCTGCATCTTTAAGCCGACCTAAATCCTCGAAAGCTAACTCGTTATCTTTCTCGACTTGGCTGAAAGCTGCGTCAAGCTTGGGACATGACTCCCATAGCTTGGCATCCTCTTCTGAGAATGGAAAACGTCTTTTAAACCCCTTTGAAATAAATAATCTCTTCTCAGGTTCTCTCCATTGCAATGTAATTAAATTTTTCATTGAACTATGGAAAGGAAAACACAGTTGTTCCGAGGGTTCCATACCCATATATAACTTGTCATGTAAAGATTTTTCAGATGTCTTTTTCTGTGGTATGTCAAGGGTTGAGTAAATTGCCTTAAGCAATTCCTCTGTTTCTTCTGAAGCAAATTTAAACTTAGATGCTTTACTTGCATCTTCCGTTTCATCCTGTTCAGATAGTTCCTCAGAAGATCCAGAGTCTGGTTCACCAGCTTCATGGTGACTCTCCTGCTCTTCTTCTGATGAATAAATTATTCTAGGTGATTTACTTGAGGCCTTTTTGGGTTTAACTAACTGCATCGACTGCAGACCTTGTGCTGAGGTGGCCGTCAGACTCTCTCTAAAGGCCTTAAAGGTCTCCACCATCTCTTGGCGCATGGTAAACATAAAATCTTTACAAGAGGCCGTATTATCCGAATTGATGATACTCGATATACAGGGGCGTCTCTAGCCATTTTGTCACTCCAGGCGAGAAAACCTGTGGCGCCCCCCCCCCCCCCTCCCCCCCTGGGTTGCCCCC
Organism: Hyperolius riggenbachi; assembly: GCF_040937935.1. Lineage (NCBI taxonomy): Eukaryota > Metazoa > Chordata > Amphibia > Anura > Hyperoliidae > Hyperolius > Hyperolius riggenbachi. Next base: position 44,145,342 of record NC_090648.1, read on the forward strand.
CTGATGAAAAGAATCGTAACGCAGCAATGTTTCTTCATGAGATAAAAGTAATGCGGCAATCTTTCACCAGAAAATAATCATAACGCAGCAATGATTCGCCATAAAATAATCGTAATGTGGCCAGCATTCACCATAAAATAATCGTAATGCGGCAGCGTTTCCAGAAAATTATCGTAATGTGGCCAGCGTTCACCAGGAAATAATCGTAATGTGGCCAGCGTTCACCAGAAAATAATCGTAATGTGGCCAGCGTTCACCAGATAATAAATCATAAAGTGGCCATCGTTCCCCAGGAAATAATCGTAATGCGGCAGCGTTCCCCAGGAAATAATCGTAATGTGGCCAGCGTTCCCCAGGAAATAATCGTATGTGGCCAACGTTCCCCAGGAAATAATCGTAATGTTGCCAGCGTTCCCCAGGAAATAATCTTAATGTGGCCAGTGTTCCCCAGAAAATAATCGTATGTGGCCAGCGTTCCCCAGGAAATAATCGTAATGCGGCAGCGTTCCCCAGGAAATAATCGTAATGTGGCCAGCGTTCCCCAGGAAATAATTGTATGTGGCCAGCGTTCCCCAGGAAATAATCGTCATGTGGCCAACGTTCCCCAGGAAATAATCGTAATGTTGCCAGCGTTCCCCAGGAAATAATCTTAATGTGGCCAGTGTTCCCCAGAAAATAATCGTATGTGGCCAGCGTTCCCCAGGAAATAATCGTATGTGGCCAGCGTTCCCCAGGAAATAATCGTAATGTTGCCAGCGTTCCCCAGGAAATAATCGTAATGCGGCAGCGTTCCCCAGGAAATAATCGTAATGCGGCAGCGTTCCCCAGGAAATAATCGTAATGTGGCCAGCGTTCCCCAGGAAATAATCGTAATGTGGCCAGCGTTCCCCAGGAAATAATCGTATGTGGCCAGCGTTCCCCAGGAAATAATCGTAATGTGGCCAGCGTTCCCCAGGAAATAATCGTATGTGGCCAGCGTTCCCCAGGAAATAATCGTAATGCGGCAGCGTTCACCAGAAAATAATCGTAATGTGGCCAGCGTTCCCCAGGAAATAATCGTAATGTTGCCAGCGTTCCCCAGGAAATAATCTTAATGTGGCAGCGTTCCCCAGAAAATAATCGTATGTGGCCAGCGTTCCCCAGGAAATAATCGTCATGTGGCCAGCGTTCCCCACGAAATAATCGTATGTGGCCAGAGTTCCCCAGGAAATAATCGTAATGTGGCCAGCGTTCCCCAGGAAATAATCGTAATGTGGCCAGCGTTCCCCAGGAAATAATCGTATGTGGCCAGCGTTCCCCAGGAAATAATCGTAATGTTGCCAGCGTTCCCCAGGAAATCTTAATGTGGCAGCGTTCCCCAGAAAATAATCGTATGTGGCCAGCGTTCCCCAGGAAATAATCGTCATGTGGCCAGCGTTCCCCAGGAAATAATCGTATGTGGCCAGCGTTCCCCAGGAAATAATCGTCATGTGGCCAGCGTTCCCCAGGAAATAATCGTATGTGGCCAGCGTTCCCCAGGAAATAATCGTAATGTGGCCAGCGTTCCCCAGAAAATTATCCTAATGCAGGCAGTGTTTCACTAAACCTGTAAAAAGAAAAGTATTTACTCACCTGCAGAAGACTCCTCTCCCCGACCGACGATCTATCTGCAGCGGCGGCGACCACGTGTGACAGGCGGGGGGCGGAGGTAGGGGCAGCGCCGACGTGTCAAACTAGCGTGCGACGATCGCACGCTCTGTACAGAGAGGGGGCGGGTAGAGGGGGCGGACCAGTAGGCGGCGGCATCGCACATAATACCTAACGTGCGTGCTGCTCGCTCTGAGGAGGAGAGGAAGGGGGCGGACCAGTAGGCGGCGCCGGGCACAGGCTGAGCTGCCTGTCACAGCCGGCGCCGACCTGGCTGAAAGAGAAAAAAAAAAAAAACACGCACAGAGCGGCGAGAGAGCGCCCACTACCACCAACGGCGCCATAGGCAAAAATCTATAGTTGCCTAATGACACAGACGCCCCTGTCGATATACATTTCTGACATGATGCTTTGGGCCAGTGCAGTTGAAAGGGCTTATTACACAGAATGCAACTCCTGGGCCTATCAGAGCTGTCAGACTCCATAGCATCCTAAAAAACATACAAATATCACAATCAATATGTTATCCTATTACCCCTTTCATATATCAACAACATAACCATTTGATATAAAAAGAAGAACTGGACCATACTGTCCTAATGGCACATCAAAATGAAATGTAAATAGACCATTAGGACTAATTGTCTCATAGGTATCCCTTATTTCCTGCTAAAATATGAGCAGCCATCTATTAATCAGACTGTGGAAATATAGAGACCAACATTTAATAAGCCCCATATAGAAGACTTGATCAAGGCGCTACATAAAATTTATCATTATCGTAAAAGCCATCCTTAATATGGTGACAGAGACAAATGTAATCATATAAGCAATATACTTAATAAAAGTTCTGCTTAAAGATCACCTTAGCCGACCTGCTAACATCAAATAACCATCATTATAACTAGATGTTAATTATCTAATAAAGTAATCAATAGGTTAGACAAGCAGACCTCTGAGACAGACAGCGGCTTAGGATAGAAAAAAACATAAACTTTCACCCATCCGCAGACCTCAAATCAGACTGCGGCCTGTAACAAACATCAGACCTCGCAGGTCAGACGGGCGAATGTCCTCTGACGTTGCCCCACTTACCTGATCTGCCGTCTTCTGTTTAGCGTCTATCTCTTCCGACAACACCTCCGCATGTGGGGATGAACGCCGCGGCCTCTAAGCAGGCGCCCGACCTGGAACCAGAAGTGACATCACCGGACGTGACGTCACCGTAAGGGCGGAAGTTCCGCATTGACATCGCTACTGCCCTCGCTTCCGCCTGGACACGCTGCCATGCTCACCGCTTTCTCCAGAGGCCACCATTACGCCTCCGCTTGGTGCCAGCCTCCTCCGTCGGGCGTATGGCCTCCGCCTCAGCTGCCTCCGATGCCGCTCCCCTGGCTGCTGCGCACCTGCCGACCTACATCAAGGGAATACACCAATCGATGGATAAAGGTAACCTCTTCAACCCCACCAGGACAGGGCTACCCAAACTAGTTCTCCATGGCCTCAGCACTGCCTGGCTGCTGACCATTCTCCTAGCTTCCCCGGAACAGGAAACACAAAGAACTGGCAGGTAGAGGTTAGAGGTGGAACTTATAGAGAGCTAGTTCTTTGTGTTTCCTGTTGGGGGCGGGGCCGGATCTCATATGTAGCACCTGTCCTGGAGGGTTATTTGAAAAATAAGAGCGCATTTTTGCAGTTTTGCGCCCATCACTATTTACAAGCTTATAATTATAGTAATATACCCTCTTGACATGCATATTAAAAAAGTACACACCCTTCGGTAACTATTTATGTTGTTGTTTTTTTTTATTGTAATTTTTTTTTAATTAAAGATTTTATTTGGGTATTTTTGAGACAGTGTGGGAGGTAAACTGTTAATTTTAATATAACTGATTATTTTATTTTTTTTAAAAAGTATGTAGATGTAATTTTACTATTTTGTCACAAGATGACCACAGTTTTATTTTTTTTTGGTGGGTCCTGCAAGCGTAACACGTATGCTCACATACCCAATTCCTTTCTCCCCTCCCTAAGCAGTATTATTACCCACCAGTTTTATTATAGGTGCCATACTTAGGAATATTTACACACCTTATAAGACAATGGCCTCGATTCATAAAGCATTCCCGCATTCGGAAATGCTGAAAACGGCTCACACAGCAAAATCTGTATTCATAAAGGCTTTTTCCACATGAAAAGCCGTCATTCGCGAGCAGAGTGATGAATCACCGCCTTGCGCGGTGATTATCATAGCAAAAGTAACAAGTAGTCAATTCATAAAGATTAGAGGTAGCGGTATGCGGACAGGTATTACCGCTACCTCTGATGTGGCGAGAAGCGTGCGGAATACAGTGCAGTGAATGGGACAGACCTCCCAAGCAGCTGCAGAGAGAACACCGCACGGAGGGACTCCGCCTGCTTCTCCTGTTTCCACATGTCTCCCGACAGCCTTACGCCAGCCTACAGCGGAATATCTCCGCACGCCTGTCACAACTAGCAAAATTTTTATGAATTACCACCCTGAAGGCGGAAATACCGACAGCGGTGTTTCCCCGCTCGACGTTACCTTCCCCACAGCACTTTTATGAATCGAGGCCTATATGTATAAATATTTAGATCTTTGTGAGTATAAAAAAACTTTTTCATACACATTCATGGATCTGCTGAGATAATTGTACAGAACATTGTGAACAGCAATTCTAGGCCACTTATCCAGGTTTTGCTTCAAAATTAATGACTGTATTATATTATATTATATGAAAATGTTACTTTCATTGCATATCGTTTGGTAATAAGTGAGCCCTGTGCATATTATGTAATCCACACGCTTAATGTTAGTTGACTAGATCCCCTCATGTATAAGTCACTCCCCTCAATGCTGCACTGTTGCTTTACAGCTACGCCACACATGTTTGTCTGATTGTCGCTTTTTATCTCTGTCATTTCTAGTGTATCACTCCTGTTTATTGCCTGATGAAGCGGGATTTTGCCTGCGAAACGCGTTGCAACTTGTTATAGGAATTTGTGAATAAATTGTCTACTACTTTAATCGGCAGTACTTCTGTCTGTTTTGGGTTGACTGGTCCACCACCGCATCCCGAATGTTTTAAAAGTTTTTAGTGACTTTTATCCTACTGGCGCCTCTGTACATCTCCACATACATGAAGTGCAGAGGGGACATAACACTTAGAAAGATTGCCGCTTCTCATAGAAGCTTTTCGGTCTTTCAGGGACTTAGATCAATGAATGGGAACTGTGTTCCCATTCATTGATCTCTGGGCTAACGGGCGGAAGCATGGAAGGGCACGGGCGATCGTCCGCGGGAGCGCGCAGAAGCACGGCAGCAGCCTTTTGGAAGTAGCAGCTACGTCCAAAAGGCTTAATTGGTTAATGTTTTTTCTATCAGTTAAATTGGTTGGTTGAAGATGAACTAATGATGATAGAGGACCAGTGTGGTTGAATTTTAAAAATTTTGTCTTTTGCTTCTGAATTTTTTTTGTGGTGTGGGTGTGGCAGTAGAGATGGCCCGAACTGTTCACCAGCAAGCAGTAATCTGTAAACCATCGGCTGTTTGCATTCGCGGTGAATAGCGAACATTTGGTGTATTCAATTTGCACCCTATACATCATCATTGAGCTAAACTTTGACCCCTTACCTCACCGTCAGCAGACACATGGCAGCCAATCAGCTAGCACCCCTTCCTGGACCCCCCACCCCCTATCAAAAAGCAGTTGCGGTGGCCATATTGGATTAATTCTCTGCTGGCTGCTGACTGTTAGTGAGAGCAGGGACAGACTTGCTGCAGATAGGAAGGGAAAGCATTAGCTAGGCCTGTGTTCTTGTCCCTCATTTGCTGTGAAAGCATCCCAAACAGCCCTATTGAGGGCTAGCACATCGGTCTTCTGTGTTTTTGTGTGTGTGACACCCCACAGCCCACTGACACCCAGAGCTGTGTGCACACTACTGCTGTTGCCTCATTAAGTTGCAGGCACAGAACCACTCCAGTGAATAATTATTTCACTGTATTCTGATAGTACTATTGCATATTTCTGTGTGTGAGACACTCCACAGCCCACTGACACCCAGAGCTGTGCATAATGTGATTCGTGATTCCTGCCCATTAGGGCTTAAAACCCGACTTTGCGTCAACTCCGTACTTTTTGGTGAGACTTGCTATGCTATGGATCTCCCTCCGGCATGCCCCTGTCCAGGTGTTAGACCCTTTGAAACAAGTTTTCCATCCCCTTTGTGGCCAAAAACAGAACAGTGTTTGTAGTCTTTGTTTTAAAATTAGCCTGCCCATTGAAGTCTATGGCGGTTCGCCCAGATTCGCCTGTTTGTGAACATTTGCGGGAGTTCGTGAATGAAAAGTTCTATGTTCGCGACATCCCTACGTGGCAGGGCTGTGTCTTAAAGTGCCCCTCTTTCTTATCTCAAAAAGTTGAGATGTATGAAGTATTAATGAACCAAGTACACACTACGCAGATACTGTGCTAGTGGAGCAGTCTATTATACAGGAATAAAGTGCATACTGGAAATTGGAAGGTACATGTCACTCAGAAGGTACATGTCACTCAGAAGGTACATGTCACTCAGAAGGTACATGTCACTCAGAAGAAAGTCCATGATTAGGCGAGTTAGCTGGCAGGCAGAGACTCCCCTACAACCCTGACTAGTATTTTAGAGTTTAATATACTTTTTCAAGAGGAGGTAGCGACCCTGTATGACTGTATTCCATGTATGAGAATGCCTGTATTTATACTGGATGAGGTGGAGGTGTCGATCAGTGACAGTGCCACAGACAGGAAGTGCCCTTTCACACAGGAAGCTCAAAGGCCCATCCAATAATTCTCCCTGTAATGCATAAGACAGGAAGTGAAAGGAACAAGCTAATTAAATGACCAACAGCCAGGGGCAAACCCAGGATTTTGAAAGGGGGGATTCCACGAAGGGTCTCTTTCAGAAAGCCGCTCACTACTGTGCATGTGTGCAATCTAGACCACCTGGCTGGAACCTAGCACAGAGGGTGAGTGAGCTAGGAGGCAGGAGGTGCAGTGAGAAGGCAGGACAGTGGATTGTAAACAGGGGTGGCTTCCAAGATGTTTTTTTTTTTTTGCGGGTGCTATGCAAGTGCTAGATCCACTGCTGGGGTAGCGGACCTGCATCGAGGCAAAAAATTGGCTTGTCCGTGCATTGGAAAGTGGGCGCGGTAATGACGGGTTATGAGCAGGGCCAAATGTTCATGAACATAGCAGCAGTTAGTAATTCACTGACAGTGGACATCAACAGGAAACTTTATATGAAGCCCCCTCTCCTAATAAAAAAGGATATCCTACGTACTATACATATAGCAGAGATTAGATTGTAAGATCCTCTGAGGACAGTCAGTGACATGACTATGTACTCTGTAAAGTGCTGCAGAAGATGTCAGTGCTATATACATACATAACAGTAACATGGTAGGACATTAGGCTATGACTATGGTAGGGATTAGATTGTGAGCTCCTCTGAGGACAGTCAGTGACAGGACTATGTAATCTGTAAAGTGCTGCAGAAGATGCCAGTGCTATATAAATACATCATAATAATATGGTAGGACATTAGACTATGACTATGGTAGTATTAGATTGTGAACTCATCTGAAGACAGTTAGTGACATAACTATGTACTCTGTAAAGTGCTGCAGAAGATGTCAGTGCTTACCGATATTGTCCGACCATGGTGCTTGCTTGATCAGTCCGGAACAATGGCCTCTGGTCTGTCTGCGCCTGGACACTTAAGGTGGGTGGGCTAACCAATTTCCAGAGAGGGTTGGTTGGTATGGGCTAAACAAATGCCAGGGAGGGTGAGTCTGTGGGCTAAACAAATGCCAGGGAGGGTGGGTGGTTGGCAAATGCCAGGAAGGGAGGGAGGGTGGGCTAATAGGTAGGTAGCCTGGTGGGAGGGTGGGTGGGCTAATAGGTAGCCTGGTAGGTGGGTAGGTAGCCTGGTGGGAGGGGTGGATGGGTAGGTAGGTAGCCTGGTGGGAGGGATGGGTAGGTAGCCTGGTGGGAGGGATGGGTGAGTGGTTAGGTACCCTGTTGGGAGGGGTGAGTAGCTTGGTGGGAGGGGTGGGTAGGTAGCCTGGTGGGTGGGTAGGTAGCCTGGTGAGAGGGGTGGGTAGGAAGTTAGCCTGGTGGGTGGGTAGGTAGCCTGGTGGGTGGGTAGGTAGGTAGCCTGGTGGGTGGATAGGTAGGTAGGTAGCCTGGTGGGTGGGTAGGTAGCCTTTTGGGAGGGGTGGGTAGGTAGGTAGCCTGGTGGGTGGGAAGGTAGGTAGTCTGGTGGGTGGGTAGGTAGCCTGGTGGGTGGGTAGGTAGGTAGGTAGCCTGGTGGGTGGGTAGGTAGGTAGCCTGGTGGGTGGGTAGGTAGGTAGGCAGCCTGGTGGGAGGGTAGGTAGGTAGGTAGCCTGGTGGGTGGGTAGGTAGCCTGGTGGGTGAGTAGGTAGATAGCCTGGGGGGTGGGTAGGTAGGTAGCCTGGTGGGTGGGTAGGTAGGTAGGTAGGTAGCTTGGTGGGTGGGTAGGTAGCCTGGTTGGTGGGTAGATAGGTAGGTAGCCTGGTGGGAGGGGTGGGTAGGTAGTAGCCTGGTGGGTGGGTAGGTAGGTAGCCTGGTGGGTGGGTAGGTAGCCTGGTTGGTGGGTAGGTAGGTAGATAGCCTGGTGGGTGGGTAGGTAGGTAGCCTGGTGGGTGGGTGGATAGTTAGGTAGCCTGGTGGGTGGGTAGGTAGGTAGGTACCTGCTACTCCAGGAGTCCATGGTCACATGGACTCGCTCACCCGCATGATTCAGCCCACGCTCCACGTTGGCCATCGCGAAGCGGTGCAGTGCTGGGATGGCCGTGCGTGAGAAGTAGTGCCGGCTGGGTATTGGCCAATCCGGCGCTGCGCTCTGCAGGAGCGCACACATGTCGCTCCCCTCTTGCACAAAGGAGTACGGGAGGAGCTGGGAGGACATGGCCCATACAAGCAGGCCGTTTAGCTGGCGGATGCGACGGCTGCTGGGAGGCTGAGCCCTGACCACAAAGGACTCACTCAAAAGGGTCTGTTGGCGTTTCTTGGTTGCACGGAAAGAGGAGGAGGGAGCAGAGGAGACCACTGAGGAGGACTGGCTGTCTGAACTGGCAGGAGTGTCACTGGCAAAGGGAGTTCTGGTGGTGCTTTTGGTCGGAACACTGCCAGTGCCAGCTTCCTTCAGCCTCTTGAATTCCTCATGCTTGTGAAGATGTTTGTTGGCCAGGTGGTTGATGAAGCTGGAGGTGCCATAGTTGGAGGGGTTGCAACCTCTGCTCGGCTTCACCTGGCACACGTTACAAGTGACAAACTTGCTGTCCACTGAGGGCAGATCAAAAAACTGCCAGAATGGGGATTGTAATTTTCCCTTACGCCCTGATTGGGCTGCTGTTGCTTTTTTTCTCCCTTCAGTGGTTGGCCCTGCGGTGGTTGGGGCCTGGGGTTGAGTGGTGCGGCTGGTGGTAGTGGTAGCGGCAGAAGATGAAGCAGCAGGCTGTGGGCAGTGGCGTAGCAATAAGTATAGCAACCATAGCGTTGCTATGGGGCCCTACGCCACAGGGGGCCCGCCTGCCCGTACATCAGTTTGTGGTTTTTTTTTTGTTTTTTTTATGTCTGTCGGACTCTGTCCTGTCTGGGGGCCCCCACCCCACCCCCTGATAATTTTAGAGCTGCGGGCCCCCCCTCCCCGGCCCCCCTCCTCTGATAAGGTGGCTTTGAGGAGGGGGACTACTTGGGCGCAATGATACCCCTGGCGGCCGGTCCGACAGTTACTCTATAGTTCCGGCTTCCGGGCCGGCCAGCCAGGGAGAAGGAGGAGTGACGTCCTACGCGCGCGCGTGCGAGGGAGGGAGCGGACTGCTCAGGGTGCTGTGCCTGTTGGACTGGAGGAGGCCAGAGTGGAGGAGTGGAGGAGAGCGGAGCGACCCGACCCGACCCCACCGTGACCGTCCCACACAAGCTGCCTGCAAGTAAATTAATACATGTGCCTGGCTGGTGCTGCTGGCTGCTGTGGAGCATGGTCGGAGGTGGGTGGGTGCTGGAGTGGCCTGGCCGGGGGACTTGCTGTCTGCTGTGTGTGGGGGGGATGGGGGAGACAGAAGTGCTGACTGCTGTGGGGGTGAGAGAGAGGTGCTGTGTGTGTGTGGGGGGGGGGGATGGAGGAGAGAAGTGCTGGCTGCTGTGGGGTGGATGGGGGAGAGAGAGAGGTGCTGGCTGGTGTGTGTGTGTGTGGGGGGGGGGGATGGGGGAGAGAAGTGCTGGCTGCTGTGGGGTGGATGGGGGAGAGAGAGAGGTGCTGGCTGGTGTGTGTGTGTGTGTGGGGGGGGGGGGATGGGGGAGAGAAGTGCTGGCTGCTGTGGGGGGGATGGGGGAGAGAGAGAGGTGCTGGCTGCTGTGTGTGTGTGTGTGGGGGGGGGGGGGGGATGGGGGAGAGAAGTGCTGGCTGCTGTGGGGTGGATGGGGGAGAGAGAGAGGTGCTGGCTGGTGTGTGTGTGTGTGTGGGGGGGGGGATGGGGGAGAGAAGTGCTGGCTGCTGTGGGGGGGATGGGGGAGAGAGAGAGGTGCTGGCTGCTGTGTGTGTGTGTGTGTGTGGGGGGGGGGGGGGATGGGGGAGAGAAGTGCTGGCTGCTGTGGGGGGATGGGGGGGAGAGGTGCTGGTTTCTGTGTGTGGGGGGGGGGATGGGGGAGACAGAGAGGTGTGGCTGCTGTGGGAGACAGAGAGGTGCTGGCTGCTGCCCCCACATAACGATTATTGTCTGGTGAATCCCCCCCCCTCCCCCATAGCGAGCGATTGTCTGGTGAATGCTCCCCCCACATAGCGATTATTGTCTGGTGAATGCTCCACCCACATAGCGATTATTGTCTGGCGAATGGTCCCCCCCATAGCAATTATTGTCTGGTGAATGCCCCCCCCCATAGCGATTATTGTCTGGTGGATGCTCCCCACATAGCAAATATTTTCTGGTGAATGCTCCCCGCATAACGATTATTTTCTGGTGAAATGCTGCCCACTTTACGATTTCTAGTGAAATGCTGCCCGCATAACGCTTATTTTCTGGTGAAATGCTGCTCTCTTTAGTATTATTTTATGGTGAAATACTGCCCACTTTACGATTAATTTCTGGTGAAATGCTGCTCTCTTTACAAATATTTTATGGTGAAATGCTGCTATCTTTATGATTAATTTATGGTGAAATGCTGCTATCTTTATGATTAATTTATGGTGAAATGCTGCTCTCTTTACGATTAATTTATGGTGAAATGCTGCTCTCTTTATGATTAATTCAGTGCTGTAGAGTCGCAGTCAAGGAGTTGGAGTCGGGGTAATTTTGGGCACCCGGAGTCGGAGTTGGAGTCGTTGATTTCATAAACGTCGGAGTCGGATGATTTCTGTACAAAATCCACAGCCCTGTTAAGTATTAGACTAAGGAGTCGGAGTCGAGGAGTCGGAGCCATTTTGGGTACTCGGAGTTGGAGTCGTGGTTTCATAAACTGAAGAGTCTGAGTTGGAAGATTTTTATACCGACTCCACAGCCCTGGATTAATTTATGGTGTAATGCTGCTCTCTTTACGATTAATTTATGGTGAAATGCTGCCCTCTTTACGATTATTTTATGGTGAAATGGGGGGTGGGGATGGCGGCGCGGGGGGGGGGCCCATACAAAAAATTTGCTATGGGGCCCAGTCATTTCTAGCTACGCCCCTGGCTGTGGGTCCCGCATTCCATGCCCACTGCTGCTCCTGCCAATGTCAGCCATGCTGACCCTCCATGCCAGACCCACGGATGCCTCCTCCTCTTCAGACTCAGAGCCAACATCCACCTCCTGTGGTTGGTAGTCACGGTCCTTCATCTCGACATCATAATTATCACTAGCATCATACTCCCCCCTCCTCAAACAATTGCTGGGATGTTGATGACCCCCAAACTCCTCTTCTGCTGACACTTCAGGCAAGGAATCACCCCCAACAATAACCGTCACCATCTTTGACTCCTCCGCAAACCCCAATGTGGCCAGAATGTCCTTCTCAAAGTCAGTGGTGGTAACAGACCTGATTGCGCTCGCGGTGTCTGGGCTACAGAGCGCGCTGACTGAGGCTAGGCTGCCCGCTGGGGTCGACATGATGACTGATGAGTCCCAATGCACTGCTGGGCGGCTGCTGCTTCTCCTGCGAACAGGAGTGGTGGTGGGGGTGGAGCTCTCTGTTGTAGAGCTGGTGGTGCCCTGCTCATCCACCATCAGCTGCATAACAGGCTCGGCGTCTTTCTCCTCTAATTTGCAGCGCCGACTATGCTGAAAAATGGCCGCTACACACTGCTGTGCCTCTGCAGCGTGACTCCCCCTAACAGCTGAGCACCCAGTGCGTCCACGGCCAATGGCTAGCGGCGGAATGGACACTGGTGCGGCAGAACTACTGGCGATGACGGTGCCAGCAATGTTCCCTCTCTTCTTGGCCTTGATTCCCTTCCCCCGGCTGCCAGTGCCAGCAGACATAGTGCAAGTTTGTGTGATGATTGATGATATGGATGTTGGGGTACTTGCACTTTATTGAAATCAGGGTAATTGGTGTTGGACTTGAATGAATCTGCACGGAGTGACAGAATGAATCTGCACGGAGTGACAGACAGCAGAGTAAAACACAGTGTGCAAACTAACGGTCTGTCACACACACCGACACTCAGTCAGCAGCACAGCAGAAATGCAGTAATCTGTACTAGTAAGCTAACACAGACACTGTACTACTATAACAACTAGCACTGCAGTACTAAATAACTACACAATTATACAGTAATCCTATTCCCTAAACTACACTGTAGCTAAGGCAATAGCACAGGCCTAGCCTGTGTGCAAAAACAGCACAAACAGCACACAGACACCTAACTAGCAGAGCTGCTGCAGGCTGCAGCAGAGACTGTCACACACACTAACTAAAATCACAATACAACAAACTAGTTAAACAACAATGACAGAGTGTTATAGTACAGATGTTAATGTGCAAAAATGCTGGGTTTAACACAATACAATGCACTTGCTTTAACCAAACAGCACTGGAGTGTCTCTCTCAGTGTACAGTCAGCGACGAGTTGCCTCAACATGGCCGCCTCTTTATTTACGGGGGGGCTGGCCAGAGTTCCCCTCAGTGATTCGTTGCTAGGGCTTCTGCTGGGAGCCCTCTGATTGGCTCAAGGACATCTCCTTAGTTACAGTATTCGGATTCGGATATCCGACGGATATCCGGGTATGTAACCAAATATCTGCAGATAGCTATCCGGATTTCTGCAGAAATCCCGAATCCGACCCGAATAGCTAAAGAAAAGTTTGGATATCCGGGTTACCCGGAATCCAGATGAGCATCCCTGGTGGTAAATTCACTGGCTTTAGCTGCTCAAATAAAAGAGGCCTAACACTGTATAAATATACCTAGTTCCACACTAACATTCATGATGAAATCAATAATGGATACTTATGATATTTTTATTTCAGGTCTCAAGAGGATAGACTTGCACGGTAACTACCAGGCAGGTCCTCTACTAGCAGTGGATGCTGATGCCGGTTTGGCCATACGATGGCGTGCTCATGGCCTGCCCTTGAGGACCACAAAGACCCTAATGTCTGATCTACACTACGAAGCTGCCCACTTGGCTGGAATTGGAGGAGGACGTCATACGGCTATCGTGCTGACCCTCTGGGCCCACTTCACCACCTACCCCATCAGGGTGTACTTGGAGAGGCTGGAGAGAGTCCGTAAGGCAATTGCTTCTCTGCTGTTACGCAGCCCCGAGACCACAGTCATATTTAAATCAGCCAACACAGGTTACAAGTCAATTTATGGAAGTGACTGGTTGTCCCTTCAACTGGACATCTTGCTGAGGGCGTCCTTCAGGGGAATGGCAGTGACTATTATAGACGCCTGGGACATGACGTCCTGCCACTACTTACCAGACGACATCCACCCTGGTGCTCCCGTTATCAGGAATGAGGTGGACCTTATGTTGTCTTATATATGCCCGAAATGAGTTCAAAGACACCCGTTGATAGATCGAAAACAATACTTGCCTATATTCCTGGTATGGAAGTCTTTTAAACGTTTGTAGTGAACCCAGAATATTTTACAGCCTGGTATCTGGGCAGTGTTTTTATGCTGTTTTAAATGAAGAACTTTAATCGCAAGGGATTCATCAAATATAATGTAATCTGTGAACATGTTAAACATGTTAAGGACACATGTGCTTAAAGGGACCCTATCGATTAACATGTTTTTTAATTGAGATAGGAAATGTTTGAGAAGTGCTGCTAAGTACTGGTGTGTACATTTGAATCTTTATCTCTTTGTTTACTCTTATCTAATTCCTTTCACTCTTCTCTGACCACAGTCTGCTGTAACTCTGACGGCAGACTCAGCCATGAGGGGAGGGGGAATTCCCTCACCGTGTATCTGTTAACTCTGTGTGTGCAGAGAGCTCAGTCAGAGACAGGCATAGCTTTCTCTCACAGAGAGCAGAGGAAATGTATCTTACTGTATGTGCAACATAAACATTTGTAATTGTGTGTGTGTGAAACCTGATACCGGTTTTCATATAATCTGCTTCAGTATTACACTGTTTTTAGCATGTCAGACTGCAGAGATTCACCTCTGCAAATGAGACATTCCAAACGTAACTAAAATCCACACACAATGAATTACAGCTTTTGCCTCTGATATTTAACATGAATAGTAGGAAAATGTTTACACAGCTACTGAGACATTATTTGTACATTGTCTTTTTAGAACACTTGGGTATTGATAGTGTTCCATTAAGGAGAACCCCGAGCCGAAGCCTGGATTTGGAAGCACATACTAATTACCTAAGTAGAGAGAAGCCTCTGGATCCTAATGAGGCTTCCTTACCTGCCCTCCGGTGCCCCGTTGCTGCCCGCAGACCCTCCAGCTCAGGGGTGCCCACACTTTCGGCTCGCAAGCTACTTTAAAATTCACCAAGGCCAGGAGATCTACCAACGTATGCACCCCCCCCTTCCCGAAAGGTAGTTAGGTATAGGTCCCTTCAGTATAGGTTAGCCAGGTATACTGTACGTGCCTTCAGTTAGATATAGGTGCCTTCAGTATAGATTAGCTATGTATATGTGCCTTTATTATAGGTAGCTATAGGTAGCGGCTAGTCTACAAACCAGGAGCAACGACCTCTTGGAAAGAAATAGGAGCTCACAGGCAACTATTTCAGAATACTCGTCAGAAAAAAGTCAAACACAGATAACAGCAACATGACCAGTGTAGAATCTAAAAACTCAAGACAACAGCAGCTCCAAATGCCAACACAAACTTAATAAACAAGACCCAATGATGAATAATAAGTCCAGTGCATTCTAAAAGCACTTCAGTAGGATACTTACATCATAATAAGCCTCTTTTCGAAGTCCTTTACTGCTCCTCAACCAACCCCTGCTTAGCTCGCTCCGTTCTGGAATGGGCTGAACTTTAAGCCTTAACCACTTGAGGACCACAGTCTTTTCGCCACCAGAGCCTTATTTTCCCATTCAGACCACTGCAGCTTTCACGGTTTATTGCTCGGTCATACAACCTACCACCTAAATGAATTTTACCTCCTTTTCTTGTCACTAATACAGCTTTCTTTTGGTGCTATTTGATTGCTGCTGCGAGTTTTACTTTTTATTATATTCATCAAAAAAGACATGAATTTTGTCAAAAAAATGACTTTTTTAACTTTCTGTGCTGACATTTTTCAAATAAAGTAAAATTTCCTATACATTTAAACGCGAAAGTTATTCTGCTACATGTCTTTGATAAAAAACAAAACATTCAGTGTATATTTATTGGATTGGGTAAAAGTTATAGCGTTTACAAACTATGGTGCCAAAAGTGAATTTTCCCATTTTGAAGCATCTCTGACTTTTTGACCACCTGGCATGTTTCATGAGGGGCTAGAATTTCAGGATAGTATAAATACCCCCCAAATGATCCCATTTTGGAAAGAAGACATCCCAAAGTATTCAGTGAGAGGCATGGTGAGTTCATAGAAGATTTGATTTTTTGTCACACGTTAGCGGAAAATGACACTTTGTGACAAAAAAAAAAAGTTTCCATTTCTTCTAACTTGCGACAAAAAAAAATGAAATCTGCCACGGACTCACTATGCTCCTCTCTGAATACCTTGAAGTGTCTACTTTCCAAAATGGGGTCATTTGTGGGGTGTGTTCACTGTCCTGGCATTTTGGGGGGTGCCTAATTGTAAGCACCCCTGTAAAGCCTGAAGATGCTCATTGGACTTTGGGCCCCTTAGCGCGGTTAGGCTGCAAAAAAGTGCCACACATGTGGTATTGCCGTACTCAGGAGAAGTAGTATAATGTGTTTTGGGGTGTATTTTTACACATACCCATGCTGGGTGGGAGAAATATCTCCGTAAATGACAATTTTTTTTTTTTTTACACACAATTGTCTATTTACAGAGATATTTCTCCCACTCAGCATGGGTATGTGTAAAAATACACCCCAAAACACATTATACTACTTCTCCTGAGTACGGCAATACAACATGTGTGGGACTTTTTTGCACCCTAACTGCTCTAAGGGGCCCAAAGTCCAATGAGTACCTTTAGGATTTCACAGGTCATTTTGAGGCATTTGGTTTCAAGACTACTCCTCACGGTTTAGGGCCCCTAAAATGCCAGGGCAGTATAGGAACCCCACAAATGACCCCATTTTAGAAAGAAGACACCCCAAGGTATTCCGTTAGGAGTATGGTGAGTTCATAGAAGATTTTTTTTTGTCACAAGTTAGCGGAAAATGACACTTTGTGAAAAAAAAAACAATACAAATCAATTTCCGCTAACTTGTGACAAAAAATAAAATCTTTTATGAACTCATCATACACCTAACAGAATACCTTGGGGTGTCTTCTTTCTAAAATGGGGTCACTTGTGGGGTTCCTATACTGACCTGGCATTTTAGGGGCCCTAAACCGCGAGGAGTAGTCTGGAAACCAAATGCCGCAAAATGACCCTTGAAATCCTAAAGGTACTCATTGGACTTTGGGCCCCTTAGCGCAGTTAGGGTGCAAAAAAGTGCCACACATGTGGTATCGCCGTACTCAGGAGAAGTAGTATAATGTGTTTTGTGGTGTATTTTTACATATAACCATGCTGGGTGGGAGAAATATCTCTGTAAATGACACATTTTTGATTTTTTTAAACACAATTGTCCATTTACAGAGAGATTTCTCCCACCCAGCATGGGTATGTGTAAAAATACACCACAAAACACATTATACTACTTCTCCTGAGTACGGCGATACCACATGTGTGACACTTTTTTGCAGCCTAGGTGCGCTAAGGGGCCCATCGTCCTATTCACGGGTCATTTTGAGGCATTTGTTTTCTAGACTACTCCTCACGGTTTAGGGCCCCTAAAATGCCAGGGCAGTATAGGAACCCCACAAGTGACCCCATTTTAGAAAGAAGACACCCCAAGGTATTCCGTTAGGTGTATGGTGAGTTCATAGAAGATTTTATTTTTTGTCACAAGTTAGTGAAAAATGACAATTTGTGAAAAAAACAATAAAAATCAATTTCCACTAACTGTTGACAAAAAATAAAATCTTCTATGAACTCGTCATACACCTAACAGAATACCTTGGGGTGTCTATTCTAAAATGAGGTCACTTGTGGGGTTCCTATACTGCCCGGGCCCAAAACCGTGAGTAGTCGGGAAACCAAATTTCTCAAAATGACTGTACAGGGGTATAAGCATCTGCAAATTTTGATGACAGGTGGTCTATGAGGGGGCAAATTTTGTGGAACCGGTCATAAGCAGGGTGGCCTCTTAGACGACAGGTTGTATTGGGCCTGACCTGATGGATAGGAGTGCTAGGGGGGTGACAGGAGGTGATTGATGGGTGTCTCAGGGGGTGGTTAGAGGGGAAAATAGATACAATCAATGCACTGGGGAGGTGATCGGAAGGTGGTCTGAGGGTTTGGCCGAGTGATCAAGAGCCCTCACAGGGCAAATTAGGGCCTGATCTGATGGGTAGGTGTGCTAGGGGGTGACAGGTGGTGACAGGAGATGATTGATGGGTGTCTCAAGGTGTGATTAGAGGGGGGAAATAGATGCAAGCAATGCACTGGCGAGGTGATCAGGGCTGGGGTCTAAGGGCGTTCTGAGGGTGTGGGCGGGTGATTGGGTGCCCTAGGGGCAGATTAGGGTCTAACCTGATGGGTATCAGTGACAGGGGCTGATTGATGGGTGATCAGTGGGTGATTTGATGGCAGAACAGATGTAAACAATGCACTTTGGAGGTGATCTGAGGGTAGGTCTGGGGCAATCTGATGGTGTGGGTGGGTGATCAGATTGCCCGCAAGGGGCAGGTTAGGGGCTGATTGATGGGTGGCAGTGACAGGGGGTGATTGATGGGTGATTGATAGGTGATTGACAGCTGATCAGTGGGTTATTACAGGGAAGAACAGATGTAAATATTGCACTGGCGAATTGATAAGAGGGGGGGGGTCTGAGGGCAATCTGAGCGTGTAGGCAGGTGATTGGGTGCCCGCAAGGGGCAGATTAGGGTCTGATCTGATGGGTAACAGTGACAGGTGGTGATAGGGGGTGATTGATGGATGATTGATGGGTAATTAGTGGGTGTTTAGAGTAGAGAACAGATGTAAACACTGCACTTGGGAGGTGATCTGATGTCGGATCTGCGGGCAGGTTAGGGGCTGATTGATGGGTGGCAGTGACAGGGGGCGATTGATGGGTGATTGACGGGTGATTGACAGGTGATTGACAGGTGATCCACAGGTGATCAGGGTGATAGATGCATACAGTACACAGGGGAGGGGGTCTGGGGGGGGGGGTCTGGGGAGGATCTGAGGGGTGGAGGGGTGATCAGGAGGGAGCAGGGGGCAGTTTAGGGTTAAAAAAAAATAACGTTGACAGAAAGTGACAGGGAGTGATTGATGGGTGATTAGGGGGGTGATTGGGTGCAAACAGGGGTCTGGGGGGTGGGCAGGGGGGGTCTGAGGGGTGCTGTGGGCGATCAGAGGGAAGGGGGGGGCAGGATTAGTGTTCTTGGTGCAGACTAGGGTGGCTGCAGCCTGCCCTGGTGGTCCCTCGGACACTGGGACCACCAGGGCAGGAGGCAGCCAGTATAATAGGCTTTGTATACATTACAAAGCCTATTATACTAAGTACATGCGGCGATCCGGGTGCTAGTAACCCGCCGGCGCTTCCGAACGGCCGGCGGGTTACAGCGTGAGGGGGGCGGTTAAGGTAGCCATACACTGGTCGATTTGCCATCAGATTCGACCAACAGATAGATCCCTCTCTGATCGAATCTGATCAGAGAGGGATCGTATGGCTGCCTTTACTGCAAACAGATTGTGAATCGATTTCAGCCTTAAACCGTTCACAATCTGTGGTGGTGGTGGTGCTGCCGCCACTCCCCCCCCACCCCCACAAACATTACCTGCTCGCTGCTCCGGCCGGCGCGATTCCCCTAAGTCTCCGCTGTCTTCTTCTACACTCTGGTCTGGTCTCCGGGTCCGGCAGGCTTCACTTCTACCTGTCTGGGGGAAGTTTAAACAGTAGAGCGCCCTCTACTGTTTAAACTTCCTGCCGGGACAGGAAGAAGTGAAGCCTGCCGGACCCGGAGACCAGCGCGGAGAAGAAGACAGCGGAGACCATGGGAGTCACGCCGGCGGAGCAGGTAATGTATTGCAGCTGTATTGCGTCGGTTGTCGAGCACTCGAACGCCGCTAGCGACGCGCTCCCTACCCGAGGGCGATCGACGGTAATTTCCCGCACAGAGAAATCGACGGGACCGATCTATTTTGGGACGAAATAGATCGAAATTTAACGTTAATGATTTGACAGTAGATTCGATCCTAGTGATCGAATCTGCTGTCGATCGGGGGGAAATCGGCCTAGTGTATGGCCAGCTTTACTCTGTATCTCCAGACTGGTGAATCATCTCCACAATTTCATCCCGAGATTTGTTTTCCACATTACGGCGGCGCGAGTGGAGGTGGAAGTGTTGCCTCCTGCGCCGCCCCCAGTCATGACGCTGAGTCATGGCAGAGCCGCCCCTGACCTCTCAGCCTCGCCTCTCTCCTCCCCTGAGTAGCCGCGAGCAGCAAAATCTGATGTGGGCAAGCGGCCACGTTCTACAGCTGCCGGCCGCAAAATTCAATGGGACGCGGCCATGAGGCCACGATCTACCGTGCAGGCGGTCACGATCTACCGGTAGATCGCGATCGACTAGGGATGGTCGGAAATGCCAATTTACGATTCCGCGGTAAATCCGCATTCCGCCATTGGCAAATACCGATTCCGCTTTCCGCTAACAATTTCCGCATTCCAGTGCGGAATTTCCGCCGGAAATCGCGGAAATTCCGCCCGACTTTAACATTGATTTTCTCAAAAACTATAAGGTCTTTTTGAAAACTTTTTTTTGCATCTTGTTCAGAAGATTCTGTTTAATAAACCCTGAAAATTTGGTGTTTCTAGGATTTACGGGGGCTTTGCTATTAACCGCTAAAGCCGGCGGATTTTTACTGTAATGTAAATGCAGAAAATAGGCAAATGCAGATTTTCTGCATTTTACAATGCAGTAAAAATCAGCCGAATTTAGCGGTTAATAGCAAAGCCCCCGTAAGTCCTAGAAACACCACATTTTCAGGGTTTATTAAACAGAATCTCCTGAACAAGATGCAAAAAAAGTTTTCAAAAAGACCTTATAGTTTTTGAGAAAATCAATGTTAAAGTCGGGCGGAATTTCCGCGATTTCCGGCGGAAATCCGCCTAACGCACTTGCATTACCGATTTCCGCATTCCGATGCGGAAATGCAATTTCCGATCGAAATTTCGGAAATTGCATTTCCGCGGAATCCGAATGAGCATCCCTACGATCGACCTATTGGGCAGCCTTGCTCCGGCTGATGGGGGTCATCCTCCTCTTCCGGCATGAGCACGGTCGCACCTGCTCAGTAGTAAGGATGATCAATGAGATACAAATATTTCAGAGTTCATGCAGATTTATGTACATTTTTATGCAAATATATGCAGCTTAAAAATGGACCACTCAATTTAAACCTTGCCGGGCCTTGATTGGTCTATTTTCAAACTGCATAAAAAATTGACATAAATCCTGCATGTACTCAGAAATATTTGCATTTCATTGATCATCCTTACTCAGTAGCACTTGTGCACAGTGGCATAAATGGGGAGCTTGTGGCCCTAGTGCGATGTTTACATGGGCCCCAAGCACTCGATTGATGTGGAGCCCCAAAACCTACCAAGGACAGCTGCAATGTCAGAGAGGTGTAATCAGAGTAATGCTAGGTATACACCATACGATTTTGTGTTAGATACATCCGAACATTTGTATAGAGCTTTTCTCCTGTCGGACTCAAAGCGCTCAAGAGCTGCAGCCACTAAGGACACGCTGCAGTGTTAGGGAGTCTTGCCTTGAACTCCTTACTGAATAGGTACTCACCCTAGCCAGGATTCCAACCCTGGTCTCCCATGTCAAAGGCAGAGCCCTTAACCAGTACACTATCCAGCCACATGGTTCAATAGATAATTTCCGACATGTCCGATCTTATTTTCGATCGTTTTTCTGACTGATTTCTCATAGAAGTGAATGAAAATAAATAAGAAAAGTTAATAGAATCGAATTGGAAATCGATCAGAAAATCGAATCAGAAATCGATCGGACGGAACATCGACCGAAAAAAAATGCATCGTGTGTACCCAGAATTAGATCCAATGCAACTCTATGGGCCATCAATCTGCCAGCAGCAGATCGACCTAGACTTTCCATCCTGTCAGATAGATTAAATTGATCGAAATCGGCCGCAAATCGATTCATCAGCTGATTCAAAAGAATCGTTTTCCGATCGATCATTCGATTCCATAGATTCGATTGATTGCTTGATGGCTGAAATCGACCAGTGTATGGGCCCCTTAAGGGAATGGCCACCTTAAGGGGTTAAAGATTCCACCGATGTGTGTTTATTGTCTTCACTTCTCTGACTGTTTACAAAGGCATTATCCGGATGTTTATCATTATGGGTATCATTCATAAAGCATTTCTGCATGCGGAAATGCTAAAAACAGCTGACTTTACCGACCACTCGGCAAAGTCAGCATTCATAAAGGCTCTTTCCGCATGAAAAGCTGACACTCCCGTGCAGAGCGATACATATCCGCCTTGTGCGGAGTTTTTCTAGATTTATCTAGAAAAAGTAACAAACACGTCCATTCATAAACATTAGAGCAAGCGGTATCTGGAAGGAAAATACCGCTTGCTTGACAGTAGCGATAGGCGGGCGGATTACGTGTAAATGAATGGGACGGACCTCCCAAGCAGCATCAGACAGAGGAGCGCACGGAGGCAATCGGGCAGCTTTTATGTTTCCACATGTCTTCCGCCACGCTACCGCCAGCTTCCTCCAGAAAACCTCCGCACTTGTATCGCAACAGGCAACTTTTTTATGAATGACCACCCAGAAGTCTTAATTACCGGTTGCGGAGAAGAACGGTGTTTTCCCGCACTACCGACAGCCTCTTTATGAATGATACCCTATGTCTCTCCCTCCCAGCATGGACAGCACACAGCAGCCTAGGAAGTACATGCAGACAGCCAGGAGTGTAACATCTCAAACAGACAGTTAGTCAGGAGTGGTGTATATGTTACGGCCAGAACCCGAAATCTGGCCACTTCGGGTTCTGGACGGTCTAAACTAGTGGATGGCTGATGCGGCCAATGTGCAAAATTAACCTTTATTGCGGACTTTGGCTGGCCAGAATGCATTGTGGTGGCTAAATGTGGCCGGCCAAGTCCCGAAGTCCAACTCACCTCTTCCCTGCTGCCAGCCCTAAATCACTGAATGAAAGGCGGCCTGGGGGGAGATTGCCCCTCTTCCCCCCTGGCCAGTGTGGGCCTGCCTGCCACTGCAGCTGAGCTGAACATGCAGGTATATGGAAGCAGTCAGAAAGACCACCTGGGGGGGCCAGCAGAGGTCGGGGGCAATTGCCCTCTTTGCCTCTATGGTAGTGCTGGCTCTGGCTGCCACTCTATTTAGACCTCATATCAGGGCGACCGGACCGGAGAGGCGGAAAGACGCAGAGCAGCGCACACGCAACCCGCAGGACGCTTCAATGCAGAAGTGATGTCATTGCTCACTTCCACATGTGAAGTGCATGGATCCGGGCGGGTAGCATGCGCGCTGCTCTGCCTCTCTCCACCTCTCTGGTCGCCTGCATCTGAGGTCTGTACTAGTGTTGGGCGAACAGTGTTCGCCACTGTTCGGGTTCTGCAGAACATCACCCTGTTCGGGTGATGTTCGAGTTTGGCCGAACACTTGATGGTGTTCGGCCAAACCGTTCGGCCACATGGCCGAACTAAGAGCGCATGGCCGAACGTTCGGCTAGCGTTGTGATTGGCCGAACGGGTCACGTGGTTCGGAACCGAACGCGCTCTGATTGGCCGAACTGTCACGTGGTTCGGGTAAATAAATACCCGAACCACGTCATATCTCCGCCATTTGTCTGTGGGTTTAGCTTTGGGTAGGCAGGCAGGGTAGTTCGCGCTCCAGCCACGGTAGCCAGGGTCCCCCCAGTCATTGTGTGTTGCTGCTGGGAACAGTAGTACACCGCTCGCTCAGCCACACTATATAGCATTGTGTTTACTGCCTCTCTGTGTACCTCGCTCAGCCACACAATATAGCATTGTGTTTACTGCCACTCTGTGTCTGCTGGGAACAGTAGTACACTGCTCGCTCAGCCACACTATATAGCATTGTGTTCACTGCCACTCTGTGTACCTCGCTCAGCCACACTATATAGCATTGTGTTTACTGCCACTCTGTGTCTGCTGGGAACAGTAGTACACTGCTCGCTCAGCCACACTATATAGCATTATGTTTACTGCCACTCTGTGTACCTCGCTCAGCCACACTATATAGCATTGTGTTTACTGCCACTCTGTGTACACCGCTCACCCAGCACTATATAGCATTATTGTGTTTACTGCCACTCTGTGTCTGCTGGGAACAGTAGTACACCGGTCACCCGCCACTGTATAGCATTGTGCTCTGTGTCGCTGCTGGGAATAGTGGTACACCGCTCACCCACCACTGTATAGCATTGTGCTCTGTGTCGCTGCTGGGAATAGTGGTACACCGCTCACCCACCACTGTATAGCATTTCTGTACTGCCACTGTACTGCTGCCAGTCAGCGTGTACTTTAAGGATAAGTGAAATGAGGAAGAAATCCGGTGAAAGAGGGAGGGGCAAGGGAAGAGGTGTTTCCCCTGACGGTTCACGTACAGGCCACAGGGGAGCACCCAAGAAAACCCACTCAATACCGCCCATGTTGTCCAGGACAACAACCCTCACAAATCCAAAAGAACAGGACCAGATAATTACTTGGATGACCTCTCAAGTGTCCAGCAGTGGGTTAAGCAGCACCAGCACATCACGCATGAGGTCCGAGTCCTCAGCCAGTTACAAGGAGCCAGTGGGCACAAAGCTGACACAACCGGCAGCGACACCACGCACACAACTGCCAGATAACCAGTCCGATGAATTACCTCAGGACACAATGGGGTATTCGCAGGAGCTATTCCCAGCCCAACAAACTTCCACCTTTCAAAGGTCAATGGAGGAACAGCCAGAAATGTTGTGCCCGGATTCACAACCATTAACTGTGGGAAATGCACCGCGCACTGAAATACAAGGCGAGTCCGAGGAGGACTTGGAAACCCAAATCCCAGAGCAAGTTGGGCAGGAGGGGTTGCAATTGCAGGAGGTCGGCCGACAAGATCTGGAAGACGACGTTGGAGTGAGCTGCGCAGAGGTTGTTCTGGGGAGCTCTACTCCACGGCGGCGGCGGCCCCCCACAATGACATATGACGAGTTTCAGGAGATGGAAGAGGAGGGTATGGACAATGTGGACATAGACCCAGATTTTGTTTGTGAACGAGAACATCGCCGTCGTAGCAGCAGCACAGATGAGTCTGTTGAAGAACCCACTGCTGCACGAGTTCGCCTTGTGCCACAAGGAGGGCGGCGCGCAATTTCAGGCACCACAAGCGTGGAAGTTCAAGTGAGAGGCAAAAGAGGCGCAAACAGAAATCGCCAGCAAGGCAGGTGCTCCAAAGTCTGGGCTTTCTTTGAAGACTGCACTGAGGATGGTACTATGGCGATTTGCAAGGTGTGCAAGACCCGCCTGAGCAGGGGGAAAAGTATTAACAACCTCTTCACCACCAGCATGAGCCGCCACATGCTATCCAAACATCCCATCTGTGGGCAAACGCGGCAGGACAGGGTACCAGCAACACTGCCTCCCTTGGGGTCACCAGACTCACCACCAGACCTGCCTCAGCAGCAGCAGTAGCCCAGCCATTGCGTGGTTCACAACATTCACAAACATCAGACGACGCTGACACTGTCACTTTCCGGAGTAGTGCTCTTGAGGTCTCCCAGTGTTCTTCAAACACAACAACCAACAGCCGTTCAGTGTGCAGCCCTACGGTTCAGTTGTCTGTCTCGGAGATGTTTGAGCGCAAGAGGAAATTGCAAGCAAATGACCCCCGGGCCGTGGCAGTAACAGCCAGCATAGCCAAGCTTCTGGCCTGCGAAATGCTGCCATATCGAGTGGTGGAGACAAACAGCTTCAAGGGCATGATGTCAGTGGCCATCCCACGTTACGTGGTTCCCAGCCGCTACCACTTTGCGCGCTCTGCAGTGCCTGAGTTGCATGAGCACGTGGTTAGCAAAATAACCCGAAGCTTGAAGAATGCCGTTGCCTGCAAGGTTCACCTCACCACTGACACCTGGACGAGTGCGTTCGGCCAGGGTCGATACATCTCCCTTACCGCGCACTGGGTGAACCTTGTGGAGCCTGGCAGCGATTCCTCACCTGCTACGGCGCGGGTGTTGCCCACGCCGCAAACAGCTGCACCGCCGTCCCTCCCACTGGATAACAACAGCAGCACCTACCTCTCTGACTCCTTTTCCTCCAACGCATCTCAAAGCTGTACCTCATCCGGAAACGCTAACCCAGCAGCAGTAGGATCGTGGAAGCAGTGCAGCACAGCTGTTGGCATGCGTCAGCAAACGTTGCTGAAGCTGATCTGCCTTGGGGATAAGCAGCACACAGGGGAGGAAATTTGGAGGGGAATAAAGGAACAGACGGATTTGTGGCTGGCACCGCTGGACCTGAAACCGGGCATGGTTGTGTGTGATAATGGGAGTAATCTCATACGCGCTTTAAGGTTGGCTAAGCTGACACACATCCCTTGCCTGGCGCACGTGATGAACCTAGTAGTTCAGCGGTTCCTGAGGACATACCCAGGCGTGGCCGATCTTCTGTTGAAGGTGCGTCGAGTGGCCAAACATTGTAGAAATTCCAGTACTGCTTCGGGGGCATTCGCCAAGATGCAGGAGCGCTTCAATCTCCCCCACCATCGCTTGCTGTGTGATGTCCCTACGCGCTGGAATTCTACGCTGCACATGCTAGCCCGCTTTTGCGAGCAGAAGAGTGCAGTGGTCCAGTACATGACGGCGCAGTACCGAGGCGCATCCGGACAGCTGCCAAGCTTCTGTGGATCCGATTGGGCCAACATGTTGGACCTCTGCCAAGTCCTCCAAAATTTTGAGCAATCCACGTTGCTTGTGAGCAGTGACAACTCTTCAGTCAGCATTACCATACCACTGCTGTGTTTACTGAAGAGGTCAATGTTGAAAATCAAGGAAACAGCTGTCATGATGCAACTGGGGGAATCTGAAGGAGAAAACGATCAGCGTGGTGGTACCAACATCAGGCCATCCGCCTCAGGAAACGCTGGCCCCAGCAGCTATGACGAAGAAGAGGAGGAGGAACAGCTGGAGTTGGAGCAGGAATTTCCTGCCACCACTGACGAGGACCAGAGCGGTGCACGTTGGACTTCCACAATTCAGCGCGAATGGTCAGCAGAAGCAGACCAGGAAGAAGGTGACGACTATGATGCATCACAACAACTATCACAACGCTCACAAGAGGATGATGAGGATTCTGGCAGGACTCTGGCACACATGGCTCAATTCATGCTAGACTGCATTGAACGCGACCCATGCATTGTGCGCATTGTGGACAACACCAATTACTGGGTTTATACCCTTCTGGATCCACGGTACAAACACAATGTTCCAAAACTGCTTGAAGAAAGAGTCAGACAGGTCAAAATGGAAGAATACCAGCAGGCCCTTGTGGAGACTTTAGAGAGGAGATTGACATCCTCCCCCTCCTCTAGCCAGTTGTACGCCGACAGACTGACTTCCGCAAACCCAGGATGACCAGGAGGGCAGCAAACAACACAAGCCGCAGCTAGTGCCCAAAAGGGAATGGTATTGGCAGTGTCCTTGGAGTGGGAACATTTTCTGACACCCATGCAGCAGCAGCCCACAGAACAGCAAGCGTGCAGATCCACCTCCAACACCGATCGCCTGGAGAAGATGGTCAAGGACTACATGTCAGATGGCGTAGCTGTGTTGAACAATCCATCTGCACCCTTCAACTATTGGGTATCGAAGCTAGACACCTGGCACGAACTGGCAATGTACGCAATAGAGGTGCTGGCTTGCCCGGCAGCCAGCGTTATGTCGGAACGCTGTTTCAGTGCTGCCGGAGGCATCGTCACAGATCGGCGTATCCGCCTCTCCACAGAAAATGCAGACCGTCTGACTTAAATTAAAATGAATCAATCCTGGATTGGAAATGACTATGCAACACTCCTGGACCCCAACCAAGTAACATGAACAATGACCATCTGTGATGGGTTAGCATTTCCGGTCCCTGTTTATTGAACCTCTTATCTGTATTACATTTATGACTGCATGGCGACAAAATGCAAATTGCTATCCGCACGCTTCTTGTCCTCATGCAAGGCCTGGGTTGTTGTGTCTGAAAGCGTGGCCTTCTCCTCCTGCGCCTCCTCCTGTTCCATTACGTGTGCTGCTGCTGGGTTAGCGTTGCCGGTCCCTGTTTATGGAACCTCTTATCTTTATTACATTTATGACTGCATGGCGGTAAAAAGCATGCTATCCGCACGCTTCTTGTCCTCATGCAAGGCCTGGGTTTTTGTGTCTGAAAGCGTGGCCTTCTCCTCCTGCGCCTCCTCCTGTTCCATCACGTGTGCTGCTGCTGGGTTAGCGTTTCCGGTCCCTGTTAATTGAACCTCTCATCTGTATTACATTTATGACTGCATGGCGGCAAAAAGCATTGCTATATCCGCACGCTTTTTGTCCTCATGCAAGGCCTGGGTTGCGTCTCAAAAAGCGTGGCCTTCTCTTCCTGCGCCTCCTCCTGTTCCATCACGTGTGCTGCTGCTGGGTTAGCGTTACCGGTCCCTTTTCCTGGAACCTCTTCTCTGTATTACACTTATGACTGCATGGCGACAAAAAGCATGTTACCTGTGCAAAGAAACATGACATTTTCCACATTTAAAAGACAGTTTTTCCTTTGAAACTTTACA
This sequence comes from Hyperolius riggenbachi, assembly GCF_040937935.1. NCBI lineage: Eukaryota > Metazoa > Chordata > Amphibia > Anura > Hyperoliidae > Hyperolius > Hyperolius riggenbachi. Next base: position 44,173,537 of record NC_090648.1, read on the forward strand.
ATCAATTTTCTCAAAAACTATAAGCTCTTTTTGCTAAAAATTTTTTCCTCTTGTACCCACTCCCAAGGTGCACATACCCTGTAAATTTGGGGTATGTAGCATGTAAGGAGGCTTTACAAAGCACGAAAGTTCGGGTCCCCATTGACTTCCATTATGTTCGGAGTTCGGCGCGAACACCCGAACATCGCGGCGATGTTCGGCGAACGTTCGCGAACCCGAACATCTAGGTGTTCGCTCAACACTAGTCTGTACCCAAAGAATCCAATTACTGCAGTCCGGAAGTGGTTAAACTTATATGTAAAAAAAATGTTTATTTTTACGTTTTGACTCCTAAATGGTCATTTTTTAATTTTACTGTATGTCACATAAACGCTCATATATTGATGCTGACTCTCAGACCACTTTAAGGTTAGGCGCCCTCCAGGTGATGTTAAGGTTAGGCATCACCGGAGGGGTTTGGGACAGGCACCACCAGGGGGGGTCTAAGGGTTAGGCACCACCGGGAGGGGGGTTAGGGTTAGGCACCACCGGAAGGGAGGGTTAAGGTTAGGCACCACCAGGGGGTAGTTAGGGTTAGGCACCAACAGGGGGGTTAGGGTTAGGCACTACCAGGGGGTAGTTAGGGTTAGGCACCACCAGGGTGTTAGGGTTAGGCACTACCAGGGGGGTCTTAGGGCTGTTTCACATCTGAGCCCGTTTTACGCGTTTTTCACGCAAAGTCAAAACTTTGCGTTACCAAAGTACAATTAGGTTATAGTAAAATATCGCTAAAGTAAAGATATTTTACTATAGAAATGAAAAAGTACAATATCGGTAAATTAAACAATATTTTGTTACCTTTACTGGTGCTCATTTTACTAAATGTAAAAATAGAAGTAACAGTGGGGAGTAGTAGAATATCAGTCGTTTAAATTATATTTTACGGCATATCCTGGTGCCCATTTTACTAAACAATAACTTGAATATCGTTTTGTCTGGTGCTCCTTTTTAACAGAAGCCTTTATAATAAGAGCGCCTAAATGCAGCAGATTTCATAAAATGGTGCAGTATCACTCATTGCCACTAGGTGGCAGCATAACACTGTTACATCGTTACCAGGCTCAACAAATCCCCAGTGCAAAACAAAGGCAACTTATTGTAAATACGTAGCTACTATACAGCTCATGGATATGTGGTATGAGCTGCCGGTGCCCGTGTATTCAAATGTCACCTGCTCCAGCTGCCGCGAGTGTCCTGGTGCTCCAGGTCTCGTCCGCGGCTTCCCCATGATTCACACAGACGCAACGCTTGTGAGAAGCAGTGAGTGAGACCGGTAGCCATACCTTCCAACTTTTTGAGATAAGAAAAAGGGATACTTAAGCCACACCCCTGCCACGTCCTTAACCACGCCCCAAACACACACCAGTAGTCCCACATACCAAAAAGATTTCATAATAAAAACAGGGACAGTTGGGCACTATGTGGTAGCAGCTGGACATTCCCAGGTGGAGCAGGTGAGATTTGTATGCATGGGCACCACATTTAAGTTCGGGGTGACAGCGGGTTGGAAAGTGACATGTTTGTCTGTTGTCGCAATATCACACGCCGGTACCTCCACTCACCAGATCAACTATGTCAGATATTCCAACATGTTAGATCGGTACATTAGACCAGGGGTCAGGAACCTTTTTGGCTGAGAGAGCCATAGACGCCACATATTTTAAAATGTAATTCCGTGAGAACCATACAATATGTTTCAAACTGGGACAGTACTCACGTCCCTGTTGCTATGGTGATGTATATACAGGGAGTGCAGAATTATTAGGCAAGTGAGTGGTATTTTTGAGGAATAATTTTATTATTGAACAACAACCATGTTCTCAATGAACCCAAAAAACTCATTAATATCAAAGGTGAATATTTTTGAAAGTAGTTTTTAGTTTGTTTTTAGTTTTAGCTATTTTAGGGGGATATCTGTGTGTGCAGGTGACTATTACTGTGCATAATTATTAGGCAACGTAACAAAAAACAAATATATACCCATTTCAATTCATTATTTTTACCAGTGAAACCAATATAACATCTCAACATTCACAAATATACATTTCTGACATTCAAAAACAAAACAAAAACAAATCAGTGACCGATATAGCCACCTTTCTTTGCAAGGACACTCAAAAGCCTGCCATCCATGGATTCTGTCAGTGTTTTGATCTGTTCACCATCAACATTGCGTGCAGCAGCAACCACAGCCTCCCAGACACTGTTCAGAGAGGTGTACTGTTTTCCCTCCTTGTAAATCTCACATTTTATGATGGACCACAGGTTCTCAATGGGGTTCAGATCTAGTGAACAAGGAGGCCATGTCATTAGTTTTTCTTCTTTTATACCCTTTCTTGCCAGCCACGCTGTGGAGTACTTGGACGCGTGTTATGGAGCAGTGTCTTGCATGAAAAACATGTTTTTCTTGAAGGATGCAGACGTCTTCCTGTACCACTGCTTGAAGACGGTGTCTTCCAGAAACTGGCAGTAGGACTGGGAGTTGAGCTTGACTCCATCCTCAACCCGAAAAGGCCCCACAAGCTCATCTTTGATGATACCAGCCCAAACCAGTACTCCACCTCCACCTTGCTGGTGTCTGAGTCGGACTGGAGCTCTCTGCCCTTCACCAATCCAGCCACAGGCCCATCCATCTGGCCCATCAAGACTCACTCTCATTTCATCAGTCCATAAAACCTTAGAAAAATCAGTCTTGAGATATTTCTTGGCCCAGTCTTGACGTTTCAGCTTGTGTGTCTTGTTCAGTGGTGGTCGTCTTTCAGCCTTTCTTACCTTGGCTATGTCTCTGAGTATTGCACAACTTGTGCTTTTGGCCACTCCAGTGATGTTGCAGCTCTGAAATATGGCCAAACTGGTGGCAAGTGGCATCTTGGCAGCTGCACGCAGGCACGTGCACAGGGGGGTGCTCTGGGTGCCCAGGCACCCCCCTTTTTAAAATCTTCAAAAAAGGCCCCTCTCGCTGCACAAAATAAGCTCCGCCCCCGACTGCGATAAGCCCCGCCCACCCGCTGGAAGCTCCGCCCCTGCCTGGGACACTTTCAAGTGAAGAGGCCCAGACAGGAATCCTAGTGTGGCATACTAACCTCTCCCTCCACCTAGGACCCATACTGACCTCTACCTCCCCCAGCACCCATAGTGACCTCTCCCTCCACCTAGTACCCAGTGACCACTCCTTTCCCTAGCACTCACAGTGACCTCTCCCTCCACCTAGGACCCATACTGACCTCTCCCTCCCCAGCACCCACAGGGACCTCTCCCTCCATCTAGCACCCATAGAGACCTCTCCCTCCACCTAGCACCCACAGTGACCTCTATCTTACCCAGCAGCCACAGTGACCTCTTCCTCCACCTAGCACCCACAGTGACCTCTCCCTCCACCTGGGACCCATAGTGACCTCTCCCTCCCCCAGCACCCACAGTGACCTCTCCCTCCATCTAGCACCCACAGTGACCTCTCCCTACACCTAGGACTCATAGTGACCTCTCCCTCCCCCAGCACCCACAGTGACCTCTCCCTCCACCTAGCACCCACAGTGACCTCTCCCTCCCAAGCTCTAGCAGTGATCCTGCCTACCCTAGCACCCACACTGACCTATCCCTCCCCCAGCACCCACAGTGATTTTTCCCTCCCCTAGTGGCTACCCTCCTGTCCCCTGCAGCACCCACAGGGACCTCCCATCCCAAAAGCAGCACCTACAGTGACCTCTCCCATTGCCAGCGCCCACAGTGGCTTCTCCCAACACCCAGCATCCACTCCTTCCTCCAGTAACCACACTGCCTTCTCCCAGCACCCACAGTGGCCTACCCTTCCCCCAGCACCCACACTGACCTCTGCCTCCCAAGACCCACAGTGATCTCCCCCAAAGGACCCACAGTGACCTACTCCCTTTCCTCCAGCACCCATACTGACCTCTACTTTCCACAGTACCCACAGTTACTTCTCCCCCCAGCACCCACAGTGACCTACCCTTCCCCCATCAACCACACTGACCTCGACCTCCCCTAGCAGCAACTATGCCATTCATAGCAGTACCCAGGGGAGGACTGGGACCTTTTGGCCTGGGGGGAAAACACAAACTAGAGGCCCGTTTTCACAGCAGCCCCAGCCCAAATGACATCCCACACGTGTCCCACTTGCTATATGCAGGTAGTCACGTGGGAAATACAGCAAGGACACTCAAGGGACAGAGTGACAAGTAAAGTATAAATGCACTGGCACCGGGGGGCACATAATACATTTTGAGTTACAACGGTCGGGGTTTCTATCTCTTACACAAGTCCTGCAAGCAGCCCTTCTGGAGTCTAGGGACTGTCAAAAACTTTTCAACCTAGACAATATCTTATGCAGCTGTGCACATGCAGTTAACAATGGTGAGAGACAGATTTTTTTCCCACGGACCCTGCAGGCAAGCCTCTGCTCTGTATCATGCTGTGTATATTTACTAGCTTGCCCGCCCTGCAATTGCTCTGTAATTGGGCATTTATTTCTCTCATTCAGCCTAGTGTTTCACATTGCCTTATACAAAAACCTATCACCAAGCACAGTGCCAGCCCTAAATCATTAAATGAGAGGCAGCCTGGGGGGAAATTTCCCCTCTTCCCCCCTGGCCAGTCCTCCCCTGGCAGTACCCACAGTGACCTCCCACCCCCTGCACCCACAGCAATCCCACCAATATTCAGCACCCACATTACACTCAACCAGTAACCCCCACTATAGCAAGCACCCAGTACTTGCACCCTGCACCCAATACTCACATCCGGCCTCAATATGGCACTTAGTACTTGCATCAAACAGCCACATGACACCCAATACCTGCACCCCTTTACCCTATAGCTGGCACCCAGTACTCACACCTACATGGCACAGTACTTGCACCCAGCTCTGACATGTCACTCACTACTCATACCTGCACACAGCCTCCACATGGCACCCACTCACATAACCAGTACTAGCACCCGATGTACCTGCACTCAGAACCCACGTGACACACAACACCCACCCAGAGCTAGCACCCAGTGCAGGCATGGCACCAAGTATTTGCACCTATATGATACCCAGTACCTGCACCCAACACCCACATGTTTCATCTGCAGTAGTTCCAGTTGCACTAAGCCTCCACTTGGTGCCCAGCACCCACAGCAAGCACTCACATATCACATCCAGTACTTGCACCCAGAACACAGAAGGGACTGAGTACCTGCAATCAACACCTACATGATGGTTGATACACACCCATACAGCCAGAATCCACATGACACCCTGTGCCAGCACCCAGAACCCACATGGCACCCAGCATCTGCCTTTAGCACCCACATGACAACAAATATCCCACTAGCCAGCACCCATCACCCATATGTCACCATGTACTCACTCCCAGTACCCACTTGGCACTCAGTATTTGCACCTAAGACCCACATACCAATAATCAATACCCACATAGCACAGTACTCACATGTCACCAAGTTCCAAAGCCATTATATGCACCTAGGCTAGTACCCATCCATGGCCAGCACCCAAATAGCACCCAGTACCCATCCTTGGTCCGAACCCATATGAGACACAGTACTCTCCCATGGCACACATCCAGACCACCATGGCACTCCCTACTCACTCATGTCCAACACTCACATGGCTCCCTGTACCAATTAGCACTCACATGGCACCCACTATTGTTTATCACCATCTGCTACTCATTCAGCACCCAATACTGGGTTGGGTGCTGATCAAGAGGGACAGAGGTCCCAGTAATGAAAGGTGAGTCTGTGCCTCCACAGTGGGCTCCACCTATCACTGCTGATTTGAGGGTGGTAACACCAAAAGAGTTGGAAGGAGACACACAGTCTACCTATAAAGGTGTGTGTGTGTGGGGGGGGGGGGGGGGGGGGAGGGGTTAAGACTGCCTTATGCTTTATGGAGAGGGGGTATTACATGCACAATTTAGCACAATTTATCAATTTCAAATTTGAGCATCTCATCCTTGAGGATCCTCTGCATGGCCCTGCCCCTTCCTGCAGCACCCACACTGACCTCTACTTTTCCCATCAGCCACCCCTTCCCCTCATAGCTGGCACCCAGTACTCACACTCACATGACACCAAGTATCTGCACCCAGGCCTAAAATTGCACCCAGTACTCACACCTGCACACAGCTTCCACATGGCACCCACTATCTGCACCAAGTATCCACTTAACCCGTAACCGCACCCAAAGTACCTGCATTCAAAACCCATGTGATGCCCGAAGCCCACCCATAGCCAGCACCCAGTACAGGCATGGCACCAAGTATTTGCACCATGTCACATTCAGTACCTGCACCCAGCACCCACATGACATCCAGTACATGCACTCAGATCTTACATGGCACTAAGTTCTTGCAATCAACACCCGCATGACACTCGATATCCAACCATAGCCAGAACCCACATGACACTCTGTACTCACACCCAGAACCCACATGGCACTCTGTACTCACACCCAGAACCCACATGGCACTCTGTACTCACACCCAGAACCCACATGGCACTCTGTACTCACACCCAGAACCCACATGGCACTCTGTACTCACTACCAGAACCCACATGGCACCCATCATCTGCATTCAGCAGCATGACAATCAATACCCCCCTAGCCAGAAATGAGGAGGGGGGGGGCATGCGGGGGAAGGCATTTCCAGGCCCCTTTTTTAAATTTGAGCACCCCCCACTTAAGGACCCTCTGCACGGCCCTGGCTGCACGCTTGACTTTTCTCAGTTCATGGGCAGTTATTTTGCGCCTTGGTTTTTCCACACGCTTCTTGCGACCCTGTTGACTATTTTGAATGAAACGCTTGATTGTTTAATGATCATGCTTCAGAAGCTTTGCAATTTTAAGAGTGCTGCATCCCTCTGCAAGATATCTCACTATTTTTGAGTTTTCTGAGCCTGTCAAGTCCTTCTTTTGACCCATTTTGCCAAAGGAAAGGAAGTTGCCTAATAATTATGCACACCTGATATAGGGTGTTGAGGTCATTAGACCACACCCCTTCTCATTACAGAGATGCACATCACCTAATATGCTTAGTTGGTAGTAGGCTTTCAAGCCTATACAGCTTGGAGTAAGACAACATGCATAAAGAGGATGATGTGGTCAAAATACTAATTTGCCTAATAATTCTGCACTTCCTGTACAGTTGATCCGCCGGGCAGCGGAAGTTTCAGACACGTCTTCAGCTTCTCTTGGGTTTCAGCAACATCAGCAGCAGTTTCTCCGAGAGCCAGACAGGAGAAATACCGACTAACAGCTTGTACAATTAGCTAGCTGACTTGGGGGTTGATCCACTTTGTAGGACGAGACCCCCGCACTTTGTGTCCAATAGGCTGCCTGTCAAGTGACAGGCAGTTTATTGGGCCAATCAAAGTTCAGGGATCTCATCCTACAAAGTCTCTGGACCTGACAGGATACAGGGTGGGACATTTGGAGTAGCCGTTAGTTTTGGGGTAGCGTGAGTAAGTTAGTAGTGCATGCTACAGTAGTAGTGTGCCTACTCTGAAAATTTTACTTGCGCTGCCACACTAAGCTGCGCTGCTTGAGCAGTGTAGCTTATTGAATCAACCCCTACTGATTTGTATGTGAGCCAGATGTAGCCATCAAAACAGCCACATCTGGTTCCCGAGCCATAGGTCCCCTACTCCATTAGACCAATTTTGGTCCAAAATCAGTTGAATTCTTGATAGGGCATGCTTGTTGCGGAACCAATTTTCAGCCGATTCGATAAAATTATTGAACCGGATGGTCGATTGAGCCACAGAATCAATAAATGTATGGATGCCTTAACCAATTAACCCCCAAGGGTTCTTCCCCTTAAAAAACCAGAGCAATTTTCACCTGTCAGTGCTCCTTCCAATCATTCGCCTATAACTTTATTACTACTTATCACAACAAATGTATCTACACCTTGTTTTTTCGCCACCAATTAGGCTTTCTTTGTGGGGTACTGTTTGCTAAGAATTATTTTATTCTAAACTAGTGACTTAGCCCGTTTAAAAATGGGCTAGGTCTGTCACTAGTACCGCCACGCGCATGCACGCGCCTGCTGCGTGCCCAACGAGCATGTGCACGCCCGACGCACGGGCCTGCTCGCCGCGCGCGCACACGCACGCCCGCCCCTTCTGGCCCCGTCCTCTTCCGGCTCTCCGCAATGTCTCTGCACATGCGCAGTGCAAAAAAAGCACTGACACGGACAGACGCAGGCACATTAAGTTTTTTTTTTTATATAGGATGTGTTTTAACAGTAAAAATAAGAAAATAATGGAAAAAAATCATTATTTCTCAGTTTTCAGCCATTATAGTTTTAAAATAATACATGCTACCATAATAAAACCCACACATTTTATTTGCCCATTTGTCCCGGTTAGATTTTTATTCTAGTGATACTGCAATGGTTCCAGACAGAAGCCCCCATTCCTGTGTGCTGGTTTCACCTTGTTGCTGTTTCGCTCCACATGCACAAACTGTTATGTACATGCAAAGACACTGCTCGGCAAACTTTGAAAGAGTGTGATCTCCTTGGCTGAACTACATGAAGGACCAAAGTAACGATTATGAAGCAATGTGTTGATAAACTTTGCCGTATCATCCTATTGACCTGTATGTTTGGGGTTTGATTGTGGGCTCTGGGGCAGACCGCATGGGAAATGGTTGGGTGGGGCAGGGAAGTGGGTTTGTTTTTATATGTTCTGTATTTTTTACGGTTTTAAAAAAAAACTCAGTAAACTTTCTCTCTAGTCTTTTCCTTTTCTTCTTTCTAACCTTTTGTGTTCTGACTAGAGATGAGCGTAATGACCTAATTACGATTTTGCGAAATTTCGCGTAATTAGTGTAATTACGATTATGGCCGTAAGTACATAATCGTAATGAAGAAGGATTTCGCGAAATTTCGCGTAAGCGTAATTTTCGCGTAATTTTCGCATTACAGTCGTATCATGCCGTAATTTCGCATTAAACGCTACCGTAATTTCGCGTTAAACCGTAACGCTCCGTATACTATAAAAAAGCCGCCGACTTTAAGGGTTAATAGCAAAGCCCCCTTAAATGCTAAGAGCCTCAAATTTGGAGAATATATTAAGGAGATCAGGAGGAATAAGAGGAAAAAATTTTTTTTCAAAAAGACCTTATAGTTTTTGAGAAAATCGATGTTAAAGTTTCAAAGGAAAAATGTAAACATTTAAAAACCCGCCGAATTTAACGGTTAATAGCAAAGCCTGCTTAAAGTTTAGGAACACCAAATTCCCAGGGTATATTAAGGGGATCAGTGGGAATAAGAGGAAAAATTTTTTTTTCAAAAAGACCTTATAGTTTTTGAGAAAATCGATTTTTAAGTATCAAGGGCGAAAATGTCTTTTAAATGCGGAAAATGTCAGTTTTTTTTGCACAGGTAACAATAGTGTATTATTTTCATAGATTCCCCCAAGTGGGAAGAGTTTTACTTACTTCGTTCTGAGTGTGGGAAATATAAAAAAAAAACGACGTGGGGTCCCCCCTCCCAGACCTCTTTAACCCCTTGTCCCCCATGCAGGCTGGGATAGCCAAAATGCGGAGCACCGGCTGCGTGGGGCTCCGCACCCTGACTATACCAGCCCGCATGGTCCATGGATTGGGGGGTCTCGGAAGGGGAGGGGCAGCCAAGCTTTCCCCTCCCCCTCCGAGCCCTTGTCCAATCCAAGGACAAGGGGCTCTTCTCCACCTCCGATGGGCGGTGGAGGTGGAGGCCGCGATTTCCTGGGGGGGAGGTTCATGGTGGAATCTGGGAGTCCCCTTTAAAAAGGGGTCCACCAGATGCCCACCCCCCCTCCCAGGAGAAATGAGTATAGAGGTACTTGTACCCCATACCCATTTCCTTTAAGAGTTAAAGTAAATAAACACACAGACACTTAGAAAAAGTATTTTAATTGAACAAAAAACATAACCACGAAAAAAGTCCTTTAATATTCTTAATTAACCATTAATACTTACCTGTCCCTTTAAATAAATGATCCCTCGCAATATCCTCTGAAATGTTCTATCAGTTACAATGTAACAAAGTTATTACAATGTAACAACTTTGTTACATTGTAACTACGCCGCACCCGACGCCACTCGCCGCTCAGCCGCCTCATACGCGTCCGTGCAGGACGCTAAGTCCCCGCAGCTCCCGCTGTCCACCCCGCCCACATCTGTCACCCACATGTCACCCACATGTGGGTGACATGTGGGTGACATGTGGGAGAGGCGGGGAGGGCAGCGGAGCCGGCGGGGACTTAGCGTCCTGCACGGACCCGACAGAGCTCTGAGCTATATAGCTCAGAGCTCTGAGAAGCATCTTTGTATTTGGGCTCCAAGGAGCCCCATTGGTCCTTAGCAGACCAATGGGGTTCCTTCAAATCAGAAGGAACCCCATTGGTCTGCTAAGGACCAATGGGGCTCCTTGGAGCCCAAATATAAAGATGCTTTCGAGAGCTCTGAGCTATAGCTCAGAGCTCTGTCGGGTCCTGCAGCGCAGACGCGGCGGCGGCGGCGGCGGTGAGTGACGTCGGGTGCGGCGTAGTTACAATGTAACAAAGTTGTTATATTGTAATAACTTTGTTACATTGTAACTGATAGAACATTTCCGAGGATATTGCGTGGGATCATTTATTTAAAGGGACAGGTAAGTATTAATGGTTAATTAAGAATATTAAAGGACTTTTTTCGTGGTTATGTTTTTTGTTCAATTAAAATACTTTTTCTATGTGTTTGTGTGTTTATTTACTTTTAACTCTTAAAGGAAATGGGTAAGGGGTACTACAAGTACCTCTATACTCATTTCTCCTGGGAGGGGGGTGGGCATCTGGGGGACCCCTTTTTAAAGGGGACTCCCAGATTCCACCATGAACCCCCCACCCAGGAAATCGCGGCCTCCACCTCCACCGCCCATCGGAGGTGGAGAAGAGCCCCTTGTCCTTGGATTGGACAAGGGCTCGGAGGGGGAGGGGAAAGCTTGGCTGCCCCTCCCCTTCCGAGACCCCCCAATCCATGGACCATGCGGGCTGGTATAGTCAGGGTGCGGAGCCCCACGCGGCCGGTGCTCCGCATTCTGGCTATCCCAGCCTGCATGGGGGACAAGGGGTTAAAGAGGTCTGGGAGGGGGGACCCCACGTCGTTTTTTTTTTATATTTCCCACACTCAGAACGAAGTAAGTAAAACTCTTCCCACTTGGGGGAATCTATGAAAATAATACACTATTGTTACCTGTGCAAAAAAAACTGACATTTTCCGCATTTAAAAGACATTTTTGCCCTTGAAACTTAAAAATCGATTTTCTCAAAAACTATAAGGTGTTTTTGAAAAAAAAAAATTTCCTCTTATTCCCACTGATCCCCTTAATATACCCTAGGAATTTGGTGTTCCTAAACTTTAAGCAGGCTTTGCTATTAACCGTTAAAGTCGGCGGGTTTTTAAATGTATACATTTTTACTTTGAAACTTTAACATCGATTTTCTCAAAAACTATGAGGTCTTTTTGAAAAAAAATTTTTTCCTCTTATTCCTCCTGATCTCCTTAATATATTCTCCAAATTTGAGGCTCTTAGCATTTAAGGGGGCTTTGCTATTAACCCTTAAAGTCGGCGGCTTTTTTATATTATACGGAGCGTTACGGTTTAACGCGAAATTACGGTAGCGTTTAATGCGAAATTACGGCATGAACGAAACGTGAAATTTCACGTTGAAAATTACGCTTACGGTATTTTCAATTACGATTTTAATGGCAATTTCGCTACGCTAATTTCGCATCGTAATCGCAAATTTCGCATGCGTAATTATAGTAATGCGAAATTACGAAAATTTCAGCTCAACTCTAGTTCTGAACAACAAAAGAGACGGCACACCACTGGCTACAACAAACTTGTTGTATTCACGAACAAGTGCACACTACATGTTACGGAACATTACTTCCTTCATCAGGTGATAAACAGCAAGTGAATAAACAAGCACCAATATATATACTCATAAGGTCACCACACCCATGGTGACTCCACCCCCTTCATCAGTTAACCCATTGTCCAGAATCCCAGTCTATAGTCATATGGCACTCCATTACGGCTACCAAACTTTAGATAAATGACTGACCGTGATTCAGGCACTTCCGCAATGGACTGCCACTGACCCACCTAAAGGAGGGAGCAAACAAACAATAACATGTAAACAACCATTAATCCAACTTGCACATTATACATACAAAGTTTTGCATCACTGATCCTTATTGCACTATTGGCCCGAATAACTTAATCTATAAAAAACATTTAAGGGGCAGCCTCTCGTTCATACCTCTAGGGGCCACCACATCTAGATCATGAATCCATTTCGCCTCTTTTTGCTTTAATAACTTTTCTAAGTTACCTCCTCTAATTGAGGGATCCAGGGCCTCCAATACGCACCACCTCAGTTGCGCCGCACCATGGCCTGCCACACCAAAGTGCCTCGCAACTGAGGTGTCGTAACTTTTTCGTTCTCCCATGGCATACCTAGTAATTGCTCTCTTGTGTTCTTGAATACGTGTTCTGACTGGTCTCGTAGTCTCCCCTACATACATTAGGCCACATGGGCATTTAAGCCCATATATGGCCCAAGGGGTAGAGCAATAATGTCTCTCCCTGATCGCAATTTTTCGCCCAGTATGTGGATGGCAAATGGCTTCTCCTTTTATTATGCCACTACATACATTGCAATTCAAACACGGGTGGGTCCCTGTTTTTCCTGTGCTCAACTCCCTTTTGTTAGGGGCAGTATCTGTGTGCCTAACTCTATCCAGGATGGTCCTACCTCTCCTAATCGAAAAAAAGGGTTCATCCTTAAATAAAGGTCCTAGTTCTTTATCCGTGCTCAAGAGGGGCCAGAATTTACGTACGGAATTTTTTATGAGCATTGTATTTTTTCCTAAGTTAGTTACAAACGGTATCCCTCTCTGATCTCTAGTTCTACCTGTTTTGTACAGCAGCCTAGACCTATCTAGGGTGGATACTTCCTGTCTGATTTCCTCAATTTTATTTGCGTCATAACCCTTCTGTACAAATTTATCACTTAATAAGCGACTGGCTTAAATGCCCATGTGGCCTAATGTATGTAGGGGAGACTACGAGACCAGTCAGAACACGTATTCAAGAACACAAGAGAGCAATTACTAGGTATGCCATGGGAGAACGAAAAAGTTACGACACCTCAGTTGCGAGGCACTTTGGTGTGGCAGGCCATGGTGCGGCGCAACTGAGGTGGTGCGTATTGGAGGCCCTGGATCCCTCAATTAGAGGAGGTAACTTAGAAAAGTTATTAAAGCAAAAAGAGGCGAAATGGATTCATGATCTAGATGTGGTGGCCCCTAGAGGTATGAACGAGAGGCTGCCCCTTAAATGTTTTTTATAGATTAAGTTATTCGGGCCAATAGTGCAATAAGGATCAGTGATGCAAAACTTTGTATGTATAATGTGCAAGTTGGATTAATGGTTGTTTACATGTTATTGTTTGTTTGCTCCCTCCTTTAGGTGGGTCAGTGGCAGTCCATTGCGGAAGTGCCTGAATCACGGTCAGTCATTTATCTAAAGTTTGGTAGCCGTAATGGAGTGCCATATGACTATAGACTGGGATTCTGGACAATGGGTTAACTGATGAAGGGGGTGGAGTCACCATGGGTGTGGTGACCTTATGAGTATATATATTGGTGCTTGTTTATTCACTTGCTGTTTATCACCTGATGAAGGAAGTAATGTTCCGTAACATGTAGTGTGCACTTGTTCGTGAATACAACAAGTTTGTTGTAGCCAGTGGTGTGCCGTCTCTTTTGTTGTTTGGAGATTCCATTAGCCGTGGGGGCAATCCGGCTGAGACAAGGCACCGGCAGTCATTCAGGATCAAGACCTGATTCACGTATTCTCCGTGCACCAGTTGATGCAACTCTAGTTCTGACCTTCTCTTTCAAAAACTGGATACATTCTTGGAAAGCCCACTTATTGTCGGGAGGAATGAACCCATGTCTCCTCTATCTATTATGTTTACATATTATGGTTAAGATACCTGCTGGTGCCTTGCTTGCAATCTATATGTTTCATCGTTTTTTATTGTTGTCAATAAGACTTTGTGAGTTTTTCAATAAAACTTTAACCACTTCAACCCCAACCCTAACAGACCAGAGAAATTTTCACCTGTCAGTGCTCCTCCCGTTCATTTGCCATTAACTTTATCACTACTTTTCACAACAAAACGATCTACACCTTGTTTTGTTTGCCACCAATTAGGCTTTCTTTGGGTGGTACGTTATGCTAAGAATTATTTTATTCTAAATGCATTTTAGCCAGAAAATTAAGAAAGAAAATGGAAAAAAAAACATTATTTCTCAGTTTTCGGCCATTATAGTTTTTAAATAAAACATGCTACTGTGAATAAAACCCACATATTTTATTTGCCCTACTGCTTCCTGTAAGCGTCCGGAAGGACGCTTACAGGTCGCATGTAAACAAACACACTGTGGCCATCTTGTGGCCAAATAGTAAACTACACCCTAAAAGCATTTTACATAAACAAACATTACATTTACACAATAAATTAACTCATTACCTCCCACACTCCCCAATTTTTTTATTTTTTTTTTGTAATTAAAAAAAAAAAAATACAATAAAAAAAAAAAACATAAATAGTTACCTTAGGGACTGAACTATTTAAATATTTATGTCAAGAGGGTATAACACTGTTACTTTATAAACTGCGGGCTTGTAATTAGGGATGGATGCAAAACTGAAAAAAATGCACCTTTATTTCCAAATAAAATATTGTCGCCAAACATTGTGATAGGGACATAATTTAAATGGTTTTATAACCGGGACAAATGGTTAAATACATTTCATGGGTTTTAATTACAGTAGCATGCTTTATTTAAAAACTATAATGGCCGAAAACTGAAAAGTATTAATTTTTTCCCACATTTTTCCTATTTTCCCATTAAAACACACTTAGAATAAAATAATTCTTGGCATAATGTCCCACCTAAATAAAGCCTAATTGGTGGTGAAAAAAACAAGATATAGTTAATTTCATTGGGATAAGTACTAATAAAGTTATAGACGAATTAATGGAAGGAGCGCTGAAAGGTGAAAATTGTTCTGGTGTTCAAGGGGTAAAACCCCTCAGTGGTGAAGTGGTTAAATTATGTCCCTAGGACAATATATGGCGACAATATTTTATTTGGAAATAAAGGTGCAATTTTTCAGGTATGCATCTGCCGCTAATTGCAACTCCATACAAGCAAATATAACAGGAATATACCCTCACTAGACTCAGAGTCTAGAGTAGAGTGCTAAGCTGTTTGAATTTATGAATTATATATAACTGTGGTGATCAAGTTTTTATGTGTTTGATTCAAATGAGTGAATCACCACCCCATCCTCAAGATGGAGCACTCACCATTGACCCTCATGCCCCTGATGAGGCACAGGAAGTGACGAAACCGGTAGGGCCAGGACACGTGGACATGGAACAGGGAACCAGAAGCAAGGGGGTGAGTGGTCCATCTTAGTGATTCATTCATTTGAGGCAAACCTGTGTCACAAACTGCTCCTACTTACCTTTAGGGATACACCTAAGACCAGATTGGTCGGGGTTCTTGCTTTTAAAATACAAAAATAAAAAAGATGTCCACTTGAACCAGCTTCGAAGTGGTAACTGCAGAAGCACAGGAAGGGTTCTTCTGGTGTTCCTCTCTGGTTAAACCCCAGAGGGGACCACCAGCAGGATCCCCCTGTGCTACTGCACTGCACCCTATGAGGTTTGGGACACCGGACCTTGTGAGTGATTTCATGCAAGCAAGCAGTGAGGTTTTTAGCAACGATTCTCGTCATTCCGTGGCATTTTGACCCCCTTAGGGGGACACGGAAGCTCCATGTAGCATCCAAGAAGAAACAAGGCGATGGTATTGAGCTTGGCGTTTACGCCAATGATGCAAAAAGGCGGTATTCTATGTAGTAAACAGCCAAAAGAGTAAAAAGAACTAAAATTGTTAAAAATTGCTTGGAAGGCAGCAGTGGACTTACCTCCTTAAAGCAGACACATAAAATGTAAATTTCAAAAAGACATAGATTTATTAGATAATCCACAAAGTGTTGCAACGCGTTCACATGTGTAACCAGGGATGGATCAAGACCAAGTTGCGCCTGGGGCAAGGTCAGGTTTTGGCGCCTAAAGGTCAGGTTTTGGTGCCTAAACTGCCATTCATTTTGCTGCCTTTTTAAGAATTCAACAAACTGCGCCTGGGGCAAGATACCCGCTTGCCCCCCCCTAGATCCGTCCTTGTGTGTAACCCTTCTTCTTCAGGCAAAAAAAAGGAGTATAAACAGTGGACGGTCTAGAATGCTCCAGGCGCCTCAAAAGGCGGTGTTGTTGCTTAAAAACCACTACCATGCACTTTAATGGGAGCAGCGCTTAGTCCCGTATATCGTCCCTGTCATTGCCTGCTGAAAATGCCATGTTATGCGAACCAGCCCTGACTGACTTTTTCTGTAGATGTAAAACAAACATAAATGCTTTTTAGGTTAAAGGGATACTGCAGGGGGGTCGGGGGAATATGAGTTGAACTTACCCGTGGCTTCTAATAGTCCCCCGCAGACATCCTGTGCCCGCCCAGCCACTCACCGATGCACCGGCCCCGCCTCCTGGTCACTTCTGGAATTTCAGACTTTAACATCCCTGGCGGTTAATTTTTTTTTCAAATGATGAAAAAAACTTTTAAAAAATTTTTTTGTTTGTTTCATGTAAAGCTACCAGAGTGGTAGCTACATGAAACACCACTAGAGGGCGCATGTGGCCCTCTAGTCCGATCGCCGCCGGCAACAATAGCAAACAGGGGAACGCGTATATAACGCGTTCCCCTGTTTGGCTTCTCCTGTCGCCATGGCGACGATCGGCATGACGTCATGGACGTCAGCCGACGTCCTGACGTCAGGCGCACTCGATCCAGCCCATAGCGCCGCCCGGAACTCATTGGTCCGGGCAGCGCAGGGCTCTGGCGGGGGCCCTCTTCTGCCGCTGCATGCGGGCGATCGCCGCGGAGCGGCGGCGATCAAGCTGTGCGCGCAGCTAGCAAAGTGCTAGCTGCGCGCACAGCACTTTACATTGTGAAAATCGCCCCACCAGGGGCTGAGATATCTCCCTGTGCGGAATAGCCCGAGCTCAGCTCGGGCTTACCGCCAGGGAGGTTAAAGTCTGAAAACCACTGTGCCTGCGTTGACGTGTCCTCACTCCCGCAGATGTCACCAGGAGCGCACGGTGCAGTCACAGACCATATTGGGCCTGTGCAGTACACTCCTGGTGACATCAGTGGCAGCTAGGACACGGCAACGCAGGCGCAGTGGTTTTCAGACTTTAAAGTCTGAAATTCCAGAAGTGAACCGGAGGCGGGGCCGGAGCATCGATGAGTGGCTGCGCGGGCACAGGATGTCTGCGGGGGACTATTAGAAGTCCCGGGTAAGTTCAACTCATTTTCCCCCAACCCCCTACAGTATTCCTTTAAAGCAGGCATGGGCAAACTTGGCCCTCCAGCTGTTAGGGAACTACAAGTCTCACAATGCATTGCAGGAGTCTGACAGCCACAGTCATGACTCATAAAGGCAAATGCATTGTGGGACTTGTAGTTCCGTAACAGCTGGAGGGCCAAGTTTTCCCATGCCTGGGTTAGAGGGAACTTTCTACTGGGAGCTGTGAGTCAGAATTAAATGTTGGCTAAACTCCATGTTTAACTTTCCTAAATAAAACTTTTTACAGTGTACCGGTGATGAAAAAACTGGCCATAGGGGGTAGTTACCTCCTGTGCAGCCCTGATCCAGCTCTGGTTCCCTCGAAAAGCAGCAGATGGCAATATTAATCTCTGAGCTCCAGGCACAGTACCAGTTTCCTCCTCGGGTTCCGGTGGATATAGCTGAGCCTGAACAGGGTTGCTCTACCATGCAGGAGAGAAACACGCGTAGTAGAGAGGACCCGATCATGTTCTGCTATTTCTGCCAGAGCCTGAGGGGAGACGCTTCTGTGCCTATGCTGGATCCACAAGGTAAATATCCCCATCTGCAGCTGTCCAAAGGCCCCAGCGCTGGATCAGGGCTGCTCAGGAGGACGGGGGAAGCCTCATTAGGATCCAGAGACTTCCCCGTCCCAAGGTAAGTAAATCCCAGGGGCACTTTTCTTTATTACAGATAGTGGTAGTAGAATGAGTTAATGTGCTGTCAGGAGAGAAGGAAGGAGTGAGAGAGACCGAGAAAGAGAGAAAGAAAGAGACCTCTACTTTAAGAAAATGATGGACATAATGCCACACATTAGAAGATGAGAGCAGTGGTGCTCACCGCCAGGTTGTGATCACGCTTACGCGTGGATTCACGACCATTTTGACGCATTCCGCCTCGGACACGCTAAGCCGTGAATAGATTTTCAACCACGAAAATCTACTTCGGCTTTGCGTGAATGCGGACAGAAATCCGCATTCACGCTCGTGAAACCCGGCGCTGAAGTCGTGATTAGTGGAAATGCGTCAAACTATGCGGAAGTGACACATTGCAGGCCAATCAGAGTGCCCCAGCCAGGCCCTAGCAACCAATCACAGGAGGGGAGCTATGCCCTCCCCTCCTGAATATAAAGCGGCGGCCATGATGGAAAAGCTCTGTCCTTGCTAGACTGTGGTGCTGAGAGGATTATCTCCAGGCCATTGTTGTTTGAGCAAGTGCATTTATTGTGTTAAAAACAAAGCGTTTTTTTTGCTAACACTGCTCTTATACTGTACACAGTTAGCTAGTCAGTGAGTGATTGCTGTAGTTAGTTGTAGTCAGTGTAGTGTAGTGGGAGTGTGAGAGTTTAGTGATTATTTAACTGTGTGTAGTGCAGGCAGGTTCAGTGCTGCAGTGTAGTCAGTGTAGTGGGAGTGGGGATTATCTGTGTGTAGTGCAGGCAGGCAGGTTAGTGCAACTGCAGTGTTCACTTGTATATTCCAGTGACAGTTATACACTTGTACTATTTGCAGGCAGCCAGTCACACCGCCGGCGCCGCCACTCTCTGCCAGCGCTGTTCATTCATTCTGTCAGTGACCTTGTGCCGTGCGCAGTGCCCACTGCTCGCTCGCTGGCATATGAGCATCTCATTACACAGTGTGACATCCTTGTGTGCCCACTGCATCCTTCAGTGACCGAGTTGTATATCCAGTGCCCACTGCTGTGCCCACTGCATCCTTCAGTGACCTTGTACTGTGCCCACTGCATCCTTCAGTGACCGAGTTGTATATCCAGTGCCCACTGCTGTGCCCACTGCATCCTTCAGTGACCTTGTACTGTGCCCACTGCATCCTTCAGTGACCTAGTTGTATATCCAGTGCCCACTGCTGTGCCCACTGCATCCTTCAGTGACCTTGTACTGTGCCCACTGCATCCTTCAGTGACCTAGTTGTATATCCAGTGCCCACTGCTGTGCCCACTGCATCCTTCAGTGACCTTGTACTGTGCCCACTGCATCCTTCAGTGACCTAGTTGTATATCCAGTGCCCACTGCTGTGCCCACTGCATCCTTCAGTGACCTTGTACTGTGCCCACTGCATCCTTCAGTGACCTAGTTGTATATCCAGTGCCCACTGCTGTGCCCACTGCATCCTTCAGTGACCTTGTACTGTGCCCACTGCATCCTTCAGTGACCTAGTTGTATATCCAGTGCCCACTGCTGTGCCCACTGCATCCTTCAGTGACCTTGTACTGTGCCCACTGCATCCTTCAGTGACCTAGTTGTATATCCAGTGCCCACTGCTGTGCCCACTGCATCCTTCAGTGACCTTGTACTGTGCCCACTGCATCCTTCAGTGACCTAGTTGTATACTTGAACTCGCCTTCACCTCTTTGATTGCTTAACGCGTATATCCCTTTTTAAAACCACTTATTACCAATTAATAGCCCCATTTAAAGTGTTGATTTCACTTTAAAATCCATTTTCTCTAGAGCAAAAAAATTTTGGGAATTTTTTATGTTGAAGTTATGTTGCCCCTTATCACCTCGATAATCCATGCAATTTGGGGGATTGTAGCATGTATGGGGCTTTGTTATTAATGTTAAAAGAAAATCCGCCTCCGGGCGGGAATCCACGCGTGATTACGCCATTCACGGCAAAAAATCCGCGTGGTTGCGTGGACGCGGACGAAAATCCGCATGCGGCGGGGCCGAATGCAGATTTTTTTTTGCAACCACGCGGATTGCCGAATTCGTGGATGAGGCACATCCGAGCATCCCTGGATGAGAGAAACCTCTACATTCTACTGGGAGAACAAGAACACGCAGTGGCAATCGCTGTACACTATGTCACAGCATACCACAGACTGAGAGGAGAAATCCACAGTGACAATCATTGCACACTATGCCACAGCATGCCACAGACTGAGAGGAGAAATCCACAGTGACAATCATTGCACACTATGCCACAGCATGCCACAGACTGAGAGGAGAAATCCACACTGACAATCATTGCACACTATGCCACAGCATGCCACAGACTTCAGTGAAAGTTAGGCTAGCACACCTGCTTGAAAGTGCAAATATTCTCTTTTATTGCTCCATCAGCACAAAAATTGACAATTGTTTCAGATCCACGGTGGGTCTCCTTCTTCAGAATGTGCAGACAAAACGATGCATGCCACACACAGAGGAGAAATCCACAGTGACAATCGTTGCACACTATGCCACAGCATGCCACAGACTGACAGGAGGAATCTGCAGTGACAATCACTGCACACTATGTCACAGCATGCCACAGACTGAGAGGAGAATTCCACAGTGACAATCGCTGCACACTATGCCACAGCATGCCACAGACTGAGAGGAGAAATCCACAGTGACAATCATTGCACACTATGTCACAGCATGCCACAGACAGAGGAGAAATCCACAGTGACAATCATTGCACACTACGCCACAGCATGCCACAGACTGAGAGGAGAAATCCACACTGACAATCATTGCACACTATGTCACAGCATGCCACAGACAGAGGAGAAATCCACAGTGACAATCATTGCACACTATGCCACAGCATGCCACAGACTGAGAGGAGAAATCCACACTGACAATCATTGCACACTATGTCACAGCATGCCACAGACAGAGGAGAAATCCACAGTGACAATCATTGCACACTATGTCACAGCATGCCACAGCATGCCACAGACTGAGAGGAGAAATTCACAGTGACAGTCATCGCACACTATGTCACAGCATGCCACAGACTGAGAGGAGAAATCCACAGTGACAATCATTGCACACTGCCACAGCATGCCACAGACTGAGAGGAGAAATCCACAATGACAATCATTGCACACTATGTCACAGCATGCCACAGACAGAGGAGAAATCCACAGTGACAATCATTGCACACTATGTCACAGCATGCCACAGACTGAGAGGAGAAATCCACAGTGACAATCATTGCACACTATGTCACTGCATGCCACAGACTGAGGAGGAGGAATCCACAGTGACAATCGCTGCACACTATGTCACAGCATGCCACAGACTGAGAGGAGAAATCCACTGTGACAATCATTGCACACTATGTCACAGCATGCCACAGACTGAGGAGAAATTCACTGTGACAATCATTGCACACTATGCCACAGCATGCCACAGACTGAGAGGAGAAATCCACTGTAACAATCATTGCACACTATGTCACAGCATGCCACAGACTGAGAGGAGAAATCAACAGTGACAATCATTGCACACTATGCCACAGCATGCCACAGACTGAGAGGAGAAATCAACAGTGACAATCATTGCACACTATGTCACAGCATGCCACAGACAGAGGAGAAATCCACAGTGACAACCATTGCACACTATGCCACAGCATGCCACAGACTGAGAGGAGAAATACACAGTGACAACCATTGCACACTATGTCACAGCATGCCACAGACTTCAGTGAAAGTTAGGCTACACACCTGCTTCAAAGTGCAAATATTCTCTTTTATTGCTCCATCAGCACGAAAATTGACAATTGTTTCTGAGCCACGGCGGGTCTCCTTCAGAATGTGCAGACAAAACGATGCATGCCACAGACTGAGAGAAGAAATCCACAGTGACAATCGTTGCACACTATGCCACAGCATGCCACAGACTGACAGGAGGAATCTGCAGTGACAATCAATGCACATTATGTCACAGCATGCCACAGACAGAGGAGGAATCCACAGTGACAATCACTGCACATTATGTCACAGCATGCCACAGACTGAGAGGAGCATAACGGAACTGTAAGCCTAAGGGTCAACACACACCATACAATCTTGGTTGTTCAATCTTACCACTTTCATGTAGTATAAGAGCTTATCCAATCAATCTTTCAAGGTAATTTCAATCTGTTGGCCCTTATACTACATAGATTTGGTAAATCTGTACAACCAAGATTGTATGGTGTGTGTTGAGCTTAAACATGTCCATAGACTGCTTACCCATTGTACCCCTATCCCACCCCCAACACCCAGGACTTACTCCCTTCCATGTCCCCCATTGGCCCCCCTGCCTTAGCAATGCCTGTATGCATCTTGGTCATGCCAATAAAGCTATTTTTGATTTGATTTGATTTGATGTGAGAGAGGAGATGTATCGCTGGCTCCTGCTGAGTAGACTGCAGCTTGACCACAACCGGCTCACATGGAAAATGAGTCTGCCTAACCAGAGGCAGCTGGCAAGGCAAGCGGCGGTTTCAGATTCTCCGCCACAAAGCTGAGCGCGGCTGTTGGCTGCACTTCTCGGCTAATGGGGGCCGTGTGCACAGTGTTATGGTAATTCCAGACATCGGAGACGGAGGGGCCCCTGTAATGATCCCCCAGAGGGAGCAATGTCTTACTATGCTGGATGTCCACATGTAGGCTGGCCTCATTAATATAAACAAGCTAACGCTGCTAAATTATTGAATACAAGCAGTTAAAGCAAAACTGAAGGGAAAATAAACTGACGAGATAATGAATTGTATGTGTAGTACAGCTAAGGAATAGAATATTGGTAGCAAAGAAAGGAGTCTCATGTTGTTTTTCAGTACAGACAGAGTTAAAAAAACACTTCAGTTATCTATGCAAAAGAGCTTCTCTGAGCTCGTCGGCCCACTGGATGGAATACAGTCCTGTTTTTCTGAAGCACTTAAAGAGACTCTGAAGCGAGAATAAATCTCGCTTCAGAGCTCATAGTTAGCAGGGGCATGTGTGCCCCTGCTAAACCGCCGCTATCGCGCGGCTAAACGAGGGTCCCTTCACCCCCCGAAATCCCCTCCGTGCAGCGGGGGATTACTTCCTGCTTGAGGCAGGGCTAACCGCCGCAGCCCTGCCCCACGCGCGTCTGTCAGCGCGTATCTCCGCCTCTTCCCCGCCCCTCTCAGTCTTCCTTCGCTGAGAGGGGCGGGGGAGAGGCGGCGATGCGCCGCTGATAGACGCGACTAGAGGCAGGGCTGCAGCCGTTAGCCCTGCCTCTAGGTGCAGCAAAATCTACGACCAATTTGGTCGTTGATTTTGGGGGGGGGTTTGGGGGTGAAGGGACCCCCGTTTAGCCGCGGGATAGCGGCGTTTTAGCAGGGGCACATGTGCCCCTGCTAACTATGAGCTCTGAAGCGAGAATTATTCTCACTTCAGTGTCTCTTTAAAGGGGAACTGAAGAGAGAGGTATATGGACGCTGCCATGTTTATTTCCTTTTAAGCAATACCAGTTGCCTGGCAGCCCTGCTGATCCTCTGCCTCTAATACTATTAGCCATAGCCCCTGAACAAGCATGCAGCAGATCAGGTGTTTCAGACTTTAAAGTCAGATCTGACAAGACTAGCTGCATGCTTGTTTCTGGTGTTATTCAGATACTACTGCAGAGAAATAGACCAGCAGGGCTGCCAGGCAGGTATTGATTAAAAGGAAATAAATATGGCAGCCTCCGTATACCTCTTACTTCAGTTCCCCTTTAAACAGCCAAGAAACAGTGAGAGACAGTTTGAGATAAGGTTTTACTGCAGGAAATTTCAAAAGGTCATTATTTCTGCTTTTCTTTATAGCTTAAAAGACAGAGTGTGGTTTTAAAACTGCAACTGTGTCAGAATGACGCAATTTAATAAAACAAAACAAAACACACAAATACACATAGAGGAAATGTTTCTGATGCTGAAAACAAGAAATTTACTGTTAAAATGGGCATCCTGAATAATTTACTGCCTTCTACTATGCATCACTACAGGGCCTCTTTAAAGCATTTTCAATCATTTTGATTTTAGGCAGCGCTGAATAAATTTTAATGGCATTATCACCTCAAGAAGACAACAGAGTGGATGCACCTGGCGTGAGCTCCGTCCAACAGGCAGCATAACCATCTGGGAAACGCCAGTTGCCAGCCTGCCCGAGACGCTCGGACGTGAAGGGCACGGTTTTGTGCTGTCTCTGCACAAAGGAGACAATGATGAATATTCAGTGGGCTGGAGAGATTACAAAGGCCGTCCAGCAGAGAGCCCAGCACACAAAGGCCGGCATCTATCTGCCTGTATCTCTCTGGTTACAACTGGTAGAGAGAGAGAGGGAGATCCCTGTGGTTAGGGGAGGCGGAGGGTTCCCTCTGTATCAGGTGGCTGGGAATCTGGGACAGCGGGTCACGGGTGGCAGAGGTGGCAGACAACATGAGCGCGGCATTCAGGAGAAGAGAGAATGAGGACGTGATATACAGTATCTAGTGCTGCCAATGGGAAGTCAAATTAGAGAAAAAGAGGGCAAGATGGAGATAAGATAAATGTCAGAAGAATTAAAGCGCACCTGAACTCAGAACTTCCTCTCTGCTCTAAGAGATAAGCAACAGCATAATAACCTTTACAGAAAAACATTTCTTTGTTACAGCTGATACATATCCTGCAATAAATCTGCAGTGTTCTTCATGGAAGCAGACATGGGAAGGGGCTTAACAATAGACCCTGCAAAGGATGCAGCCGCAGAGGGGCCCAGAAGCCGAAGGGGCCCTGTTGGGGGAGAAGTTTCTTTTCCCAGTCCTAAGAGACTGACAACTAAGGGCACAAAGAGAAAACACTTTCTGCTCTCTGCACAGTTGTTCTAATGACCGCATCTGCTCAGCCACTGATAACAAATCATACAAAGTTTTGTAGACAGGGGTCTATTCACTATTCAGTGTGCAGCAGTGTCTTGTGTAGAGCGCCCATCCCCCAATGTATGAAGTTTTACTGTCCAGATGGGAACGGAGAGAACAATATGAAAGTGAACTCCAGATATGAATCTTCCTAGTCCTTTGTAAGCACTCACAGACAAAATGTCATTAGCTGGGAAATAAACTACCTTTGACAGCCACAAAATTAAATTCCATTTACCCACTTCTCTGTGTATATTATGCAGTCTGCAACCTGACCCTGTATTGCAAGCATTCTAATGTCATCAGAAATGTGTCTGCTGTAATGAATCTTATCTACCAGAGCCTGTAGGGGCCCCCAGTGGCTACAAGAGGAAAAAATTTATTTCAAAAATACCTTATAGTTTTTGAGAAAATCAATTTTAAAGTTTCAAAGGAAAAAAATACACATTTAAAAACTCGCCGACTTTAACGGTTAATAGCAAATCCACCTTAAATGCTAGAAACCCTAAATTTGCAGAATATGTTAAGGAGATCTTTGGGAATAAGAGGGAACATTTTTTTCTTCAAAAAGACCTCATATTTTTTGAGAAAATCGATTTTAAAGTTTAGAAGGAAAGAAGTATAGTTTTAAATGCGGTAAATGTCACTTTTAGTAGCAAACCTAACGGTAGTGTAATCTTACATGTATCAAACGAAAGCGCAATGAATTTCCTGACGGTGTTTCCAGGGGGTCCATACGCAGCCACAGCGCTTTGGCCAGGGATCGCTATACAGCCGCAATATGGCTGTATGAAGATCCCTGGCATTTTTTCCTATTTTCCCAATTTTTTTTTATGTTTAGAGTGTGGGAAATGTTTTTCAAAAAATTATGTGGGGTGCCCCTTTTTAACCCCTTGTCCCCCATGCAGGCTGGGGTAGCCGGAATGTGGCGCTCCGACCGATTGGGGCTTCACACCCTGACTATACCAGCTGCAAAAAAGGTCCCTTAATGCCGATTGTTGTTCCGGTGGTATTTGTCGGGGGACCTCCCAGGTTTATTTTGCCCTGGGGCCCCATTGTTGCTAAAATCGGCCCTGACCAAGGCCAATTTTTTAACACAGGTTTTCTTCAGGAAAATTCTCTTTTGATGAGAAAAAAAAATGATATTCACCTTAGAATGGGTCCCTACATTACCTACGTCAGAAGCCAGCCAAAGTACCCCTGTGTTAAAAAATTAGACTATAAACCAGAGTGCGTGCCCAGCATACAAGACTATAAAAGAATGCTTTGCATACTTCAACCACTGCCCTAAAATGATGAATCATGGGAGTTCCTTCTCGCTCATATGCACAGAGAAATTGCAAATACGTTCTGTTTTATGAAGGCAATATTTTAACCTGTGGTGTATAAGAGACACATCCTGATGCAAATGTTTAAAGTAGCAAAGAACAGCCATACTGTCCCAGGGCAGAAAAAAACACATATATAAGTAGATAAATACTTGTTCTACTTACATAACAGATGTATTGTACATTCCAGGCATTTTCCATCTTTAATGACTCTGACTGAAGCCAATCCTGTTGTCATTTCCTCCCTTACTATTTTTTTTCCTCTTAAAAACTGCACTGTCATAACTAGCTTGCTTTGTAAACACATGTGAGCACAGCATAGAGATCGTATTTTAGCTGCTTCTGCAGAGGAGTGAGGTGTATTTCCCTTCTCAGCCTCGTGACACACTGAACTGCCCTCAGACAATCAGTGAGGAGCAGGAATGTGGGAGGGGAGGTAACAAGCTTCCCTTTCCTCGGCAATGTACCAAATAGAGCCAGGCTGACTGAGATAAGATTCATTACAGCAGAAACATTTTTGATTATATTGGAATACTTGCAATGCAGGGTCAGGTTGTAGACTGCATAATAAACACAAAGCAATGGGTAAATGGAATTCGATTTTATGGCTGACAATCCCACTTTAAAAAGCATGGACGATCCTGGGAAATCAGGGATTTTGACCAGATTCTACATCTGAATCAGCTGTGAGCAGCGTTGGCATAAAGTCGGCCATTTTGTTGTCTGTTGTGTTCCTTATGTCTCTCATGATCAGGCAGAAAGCACCACATGGTAGTCTTTACATCAAGCCAGAACTATCACTACCTATACTGGGAGGGGGGAGTGTCTACTTATACTGGGGGACACCAGCCAAATCTATACGGGGGGGGGGGGGGGTTACTTATACCGAGGGGAACCTCTGATCACCTATACATAGGGACTACTTATACTGGGGGACACCAGCCAAATCTATACAGGGGGGTTACTTATACTGAGGGGAACCTCTGATCACCTATACTGAGGGACTACTTATACTGGGGGACACCAGCCAAATCTATACGGGGGGGGGGGTTACTTATACCGAGGGGAACCTCTGATCACCTATACATAGGGACTACTTATACTGGGGGACACCTGCCAAATCTATACAGGGGGGGTTACTTATACTGAGGGGAACCTCTGATCACCTATACTGAGGGACTACTTATACTGGGAGACACCAGCCAAATCTATACAGGGGGGGGCTACTTATACTGAGGGGAACCTCTGATCACCTATACTGAGGGACTACTTATACTGGGAGACACCAGCCAAATCTATACAGGGGGGGCTACTTATACTGAGGGGAACCTCTGATCACCTATACATAGGGACTACTTATACTGGGGGACACCAGCCAAATCTATACAGGGGGGGGGGGGGTTACTTATACTGAGGGGAACCTCTGATCACCTATACTGAGGGACTACTTATACTGGGGAACACCAGCCAAATCTATACAGGGGGGGGGGGTTACTTATACTGAGGGGAACCGCTCAGTACCTATACTGAGGGACTACTTATACTGGGGGATACCTCTTACCACTTATGCTAAAGAAGGCTACTTATACTGGGGAGACATCTCTAACTACATATACTGGGAGGGTAACGTAAACATGGGTCTACTTCTACTGGGTGAACTACCTCTGGATACCTATACTGGGGTGCTACCTCTGGATACTTTTACTTGGGGGTTTAAAGAGACACTGAAGCGAAAAAAAATATATGATATAATGAATTGGTTGTGTACTATGAATAATTACTAGAAGATTAGCAGCAAAGAAAATATTCTCATATTTTTATTTTCAGGTATATAGTGTTTTTTCTAACATTGCATCATTCTATAATATGTGCAGATTACACAACACTCAGCATTCAAAATGAGTCTTTCAGAGCAGTCTGTGAAGTAATGACCTCTCCTCTGGCGGAGAAAAAGTAAACAGTTCAATTACAGTTGAGATAATAAAAGTCAGAAAACAGCCCTCTCCATGACTTATGCTGGGAATACACGGTTCGTTTTTGCCTTCGTTTAAACCTTCGTTTCGATTGTGCCTTTTGTCCTTTTCGATCCCGAAATAATCGGTCATATAGTTAATATCACCACCCACGGTTTCGTTTTTTTTTTCGATTCTGATGGTTTCGTTTTTCCAATGATCGAAGGCTGCAAAGAAACGAAACGAAAATCCCTTTTTACAGGGACGGACTAGCATAAACAAATATATAATCGATCTGAACAGCCATCAAGCCTACCAATGGCTCGATTAGATGGATAAAGAGAGATAATATCAAACATGTTCGATCACTAGTCGTTCGTTTTTGGGGTCTATTAATCGAAACTATAATGAGATTATGACTATTTTCACATACGTTTTCAACACTCGATTCGTTTACCGAACGAATCGAAGGTTTAAACGAAGGCAAAAACGAACCGTGTATTCCCAGCATAAGACTTAGTCGGAGAGCTCAATGGCTTGTTTGCATAGAGATAACAACTGGAGTTTCTTAACTCTTCCTGTACTGGAAACAATTAGACTGATGTATCTGATCTTAATGTTTTATTTCTTAGCTGTACTACACATACAAATCATAATATCATCATTTTTTTTCACTTCGGTGTCTCTTTAACTCTAGCAACCTATACTGGGAAGACTTGTATCATTGCAAGAAAAGAAGCTGGTATTATGGGACAAGGTGGGGGAAATTTCAGTGTTTGCCATAGGCGCTATGTCACCCAGATACGCCCCTGGCTTAGATGTAGCATTCTAGATTGTGGACAGAAATAGAACAGCTGGAAGCATCGGCCTGGCTTCAGCGCTGGATAGGAAAACATCTCTTGGTGACCAAGAATCCACTTCATCCCGTTGTTTGTAAACACCTTCTTTCTTCCAAGAGTCCAATTCAATGGCAAAACAGAGTCAACCCATCTCAGAACCACAGTACTTTCCTTAAAGAGGAACTTCAACCTAAGATTGAACTTCATCCCAATCCCCACAGTGTGATGTTAGACCATGGTGCTGACAGTTTCCTGTCTGTGAACCTCATGCATTGTGGCTGTTTTCAATTGCCAAGCAAGCAATATCTCACTTTGTACATAGAACTCTCAGTAACGAACATCGCCTGACAAGACTAAACAAGTAATCACCAGTGATAAATGTGGGAAATATAGTTACATACAGTAGTTATTTTGGTTGAAAAAAAAAGACATACGTCTATCGAGTTCAACCAGAGAACAAAGTACAACACCAGCCTGCTCCCTCACATATCCCTGTTGATCCAGAGGAAGGCGAAAAAACCCTTACAAGGCATGGTCCAATTAGCCCCAAAAGGGAAAAACTCCTTCCCGACTCCAGATGACAATCAGATAAAATCCCTGGATCAACATCATTAGGCATTACCTAGTAATTGTAGCCATGGATGTCATTCAACGCAAGGAAAGCATCTAAGCCCCCTTTAAATGCAGGTATAGAGTTTGCCATAACTACTTCCTGTGGCAATGCATTCCACATCTTAATCACTCTTACTGTAAAGAACCCTTTCCTAAATAAATGGCTAAAACGTTTTTCCTCCATGCGCAGATCATGTCCTCTAGTCCTTTGAGAAGGCCTAGGGACAAAAAGCTCATCCGCCAAGCTATTGTATTGCCCTCTGATGTATTTATACATGTTAATTAGATCTCCTCTAAGGCATCTTTTCTCTAGACTAAATAAACCCAATTTATCTAACCTTTCTTGGTAAGTGAGACCTTCCATCCCACGTATCAATTTTGTTGCTCGTCTCTGCACCTGCTCGTGTCAAACACTGACTAAATAATCTATAAGGCTACACTATAAGCGCTTTTCTGAGCGCTTGTGATTGATAAGCGCTTTCTGAACGCTTTTTAAAAATCGCTCCAATTCACGTTTATTAAAATCACGGTAAAATCGCATAAATACTGCAGTGATTTTTCTCATATGCGATTGCGGCAATTTTTACGGCGATTTTAATGAAAGTGAATGGGGGCCATTTTTAAAAAGCGCTCAGAAAGCGCTAATCAATCACAAAGCGCTCAGAAAAGTCCTAAATGAATGCTGTAAAAAAAAAAAAAGCAATATTGTTCATTATGTTATTTTCACTACAGTTCCTTTTCAAGGGATTTTATGTGGGCTATTTTACATTTTAATTATCGCCGCTATTATTTTTGCCCTTTATTGCACTTCAGGAGAGGAGGGAGGGTGAGCAGAGTGAAGAGATCAGGCAGAGATCTTTTAGCCGGCAATGATTACATTTGCCGATTAGAACAGTACTGCTCTATGCAGTTAACGTAAACGTTTTTACACACAGGAAATGCTCTCAAATGTTATTATAGGTACTTCAATTTTTAGCTAAAGGACAACTGAAGTGAGAATACTATGAAAGCTGCCATATTTATTTCCTTTTAAACAATACCAGTTGCCTGGCAGCCCTGCTGATCTATTTGGCTGCAGTAGTGAACAATCGGAAACAATTGTTTGTGACAAAATGGACAAAAATCTCCTTTGTTTGTGACAAAATGGACAAAAATCTCCTAACCAATCCGGTAAGATTAATCGATCCAATTTTTGGATCAATCTCATCAATCTGATCAGATTGGTTAGGAGATTTTTGTCCATTAGTGGTCCCAAACGATCATTGTACATCGTTCATATGCAGAATCTTTTGTAAACCATTGTTAGACAATTTGTTAGTTGCCACCATAACATACATTTATTGTTTATGAGGCACCTGTATGTTTTTATTATAAGTGTATTTATAACATATTTTAAATACAATAAAGTGAAACTCGAAAAATTTGAATATTGTGCAGAAGTCCATTTATCTCAGTAATTCAACTTAAAAGGTGAAACTAATATATGAAATAGACTCATTACATACAAAGGGAAATATTCCAAGCCTTTATTTGTTATAATGTTGATGATTATGCCTTACAGCTTATGAGAACCCCAAAACCAAAATCTCAGACCATTAGATTATTGTGAAAATGTTCCATATTCTCAGGTCAACGTGTCAGACTCTAATCGGCTAATTCATCCAAAACACTTGCAAAGGGCTCCTATTACCTATATTAGCATACCTCTCAACTTTTTGAGATGAGAAAGAGGGACACGTAAGCCACACCCCTGCCACACCCCTGATCACGCCCCCGGCACACCCCTAGTCACACGTACTATAAAGATTTCATAAGAAAAACATGTTGTTTTCTAATTCAAACCACATTGGTCCTTTTCTATTTCATTTTTCTTCATATTAACACTTGAAAATCCTACCAATATAATAAATGGGAAAGTTTGGATGTTTGTTACTGGATCACGCAAAAATGGCTGATCGGATTTGAATGAAATTTGGCACACACATAGTACATTACCTGCAATAAAGTATAGGATACTTTTTATTCCCATAACCAAAAAGGGGGTGGAGACAAATACAAATTTCACTGGAAAATGTAAACTGCAGCCATTCTTACACTGTTAATGGTAGGGTTCTCAAACTTTGCACAGTTGGTTACTGGGTGACTGGGATTAATATTCAGAAAAGTGGGTAGAGCCTACAAAATCCAATCCAAATTTATTTATTGCTTTTCAAGGGGAATATGTAATTGCTACCATTCTTGCACTGTTAAGGACACAAGTTTCAAACCTGGTACAGTTGGCCATTGGGTGACTGGGGTTCAAATTCCGAAAAGAGGGTGGAGCCACAGCCAATCACATTTGTTTAATTTCAATGAAAATGATTGATGCCAAACACTGCAAAGCTGACAAACTTGGTCATTGAGTGATTATGTGTTAGGGTTACAAAAGTGGGTGAAGCCAAGACAGCCAAATACATACCGGGCAATGCTGGGCCATCAACTAGCAAGAAATATATTGATTTAACCATTTAATGGCAATGTATCATATTAAAACGTCATGCTTTTGCCTGTTAATGGCAACATGACGTTTTAATACGTCGCGCGTTCCCGCCGCCGCTCCGCACGTGTGCGCGCCGCTACCGCCGCCATTACCGTCGGGATCCCGTGCTGAGTGATTAGGGAAGAGGACCGAGCGGTCCTCTACCCAATCGCACTGCCTGGAGTGAATGGAAGCGACCGCAAACAGCGGTTGCGTCCATTCATAAAAACAGGAACTGTTACAGTTTAATAAAGTGTAAAAAAAAAAAAGTGATCACTTCCTATACGGGAGAGTGTTCACTAGCGCCATCTTGTGGCCAAAAAATATATATTACACATACATATACAAGTACATACACACTACTAATAAAATTACACTTCCAACCCCCCCCCCCCCCCAAAAAAAAAAAAACACTTGTAAATAAAAATCAGCTTAAAATAAATAAATAGTTGCCTTAGGGACTCAGCTTTTTTTAATCTATATTTTATGGGGGAAAATTAATTTTAATTTATTATATAGGGGCTGGTAATTATGGCCAGAACAAAAAAACAAAACAGAAAATTAACACCTATATTTCAAAATAATATATTGTTGCCATACATTGTGATAGGGACATAATTTAAACGGTTTAATAATCGGGACAACTGGGCAAATAAACAGTGTTTGTTTTAACCACACAAGAATGTTTAATTTTAAAACTATAATGGCTGAAAACGGAGAAATAATTTTTTTTTTCATTTTTTTTTCCCCATTAAAACGCATTTAGGATAAAAAAATTCTTAGCAAAATGTACTACCCACAGAAAGTGGTGGTGAAAAAAGCGAGGTATAGATCATTTTCTAGTGATAAGTAGTAATAAAGTTATTAGGGAATAAAAGGGAGGAGCACTGACAAGTGAAAATTGCTCTGGTCCGTTAGAGTAAAAACCCTTGGGGGTGAAGTGGTTAAAAGATGGGAATAAAGTTTAGAGGCAATTAAACATATTTTTTTAGTAGAGAAATACATATATTTACCTAGAAATAGGGACAAAGTCCTGAAAGAGGGACAAATGAGGAGGAAGGACAGAGGGACAAGGTTCATAAAGAGGGACTGACCCTCCAAAAGAGGGGCAGTTGGGAGCTATGTATTAGTTTCACCTTTTGAAGTTGAATTACTAAAATAAATGGACTTTTGCACAATATTCTAATTTTTTTGTGTTTCACCTGTAAGGAGTGAGTTCTTCCAGAAATCTTTTTACAAATTACATTGGGTCATTATACCCTCCTGGGAAGGACATTTTTGGGTTACTTAGCCTGTAGTAGCCATGAGAAGCCTGTCAGGCCTCAGTCTCTCTGAGAATTATGCTAAACATGAAGTTATTTGTAAGGCGGGAGCCAAAATATGATGACAGCAGAGAGGAGAGTAAACAGAACAGAGCAGTAACTTGGCAGACGGAACCTATGTGGTTTGTTGGCCTGTCTATGTGCCAGGATGGCCATTTGGCTGCCATGTCTCCCCCATATAGTCTAGTCTGATGTGCGTAGCGATCGGAACTCGTGTAGGAGGACTCCTCTCACTGCTTGCAAACATGATATTTGGCCAACATTCCGGGCTTCCTTAGGAACACTGCTGTCTGTAGCTAATAAAGTGCTAAAAGCCAGAGCAGCAGATTTAGTGAGGCAGTGAGGGCCGGGGCAGGGAGGGGCAAGCCAGGCGAAGACAGGGACCATTTGGATGGGGGAGGGCAAAAAAAAGAATTGGACCAGGTGGAAGGGAGAAATAGGCATGGACAAAAATAAGCGATGGAAAGAAGTTCAGTTTACCTTAAAGTGAACCTCCAGACTAAAAATCGATTCAGCAGCACTGAAATGGCTTGGTGTTTCTTTAACAGTTTCACAGCATCAGAACTTTGTTTCTCTTATACAAGCCTCATTTTTAGCTGCACAGAAGAAAACTGCCCGGGCAGTTTTCCCCTTATGCTGTGCAAAGCATGATGGGATTTCTGATGTTGTTGTTCTCATTCTGCTGTTTTGGTGCAAATTTTTTTTTTTACATTTTGAATTTGACATTTGAAGCCTAGTGCATGCAGCTGGGAGGGGTGATCAGGACACAGGGCAGTTGGAACTGTGTCTCATGCTCCGTCACCTCCTTTCAACCAAAAAGATGGCTGCCCCCATGACAAAGATGGCAGCCCCCATGAATCACAAACATTTGCCTGTTCTTTTAAAACAGTTGTGAGTAAAAGATTATATTACCTATCTATTCTAATTAACATAACTAATGTAACTTAATAACAGTATGTTTGTTTAGGCTGAAGTTCCTCTTTAACTAGGGCTTTTTCCCGCCCCCTGCAGTCCTTCAGGCCACTTGCTGTCCTGCTGGTGCCACCGGTCATACCGATGTATGGGGTATAGCCAGGAGCTTTCTGCCCATGCTGAATTTGGAAACCTTGCAACTGCGCACGCACTGAACGTTCCCAGTGACAGGAGCGTAATCAAGGAGGCATGCGCCCTGGGATGCACACATGCAGAGGCGTAGCTATGGGTGGGCAAGAGGGGACATATGTCCCCGGGCACAGCACTGTAAGGGGGCGCAGAGCATGGCCACCGGCGCACCCCAAGTGAGTGAGAGGCAGATTGATGGCTGCCCGAAGTGCCCCTGCTTCTCTTCCTCCCTCTGCAGAGGAGTGCAGAAGCATTAACAGCAGCAGAACAAGGGGGGCACATCTGGCTATATAAACAGGAGGAAGGGGGCACATCTGGCTATCTAAAGGAGGGCACATTTAGCTATCTAAATGGGGGAAGGGGGCACATCTATCAATGGGGGGGAAGGGGGTCACATGTGGCTATCTAAACAGCAACTGTACATCTGTCTCCACCCATGACCACTCTCACATTCTAATGCGTGCCCACGGCCATTTTGTCTAGGGGGGGGGACGACAAAAAGTGTCTCTGTCTCCAGGCACTGAAAATCATAGCTGTAAGAATTTTTTTTTTATGAATTCACTGCAAAAACCCTAATTTATTGCTAGCGGTAATTTCCCACCCGGCTCTGAACTACCACACTCATTTTTATGAATTGAGGCCATACAAGGAATGCCATGTTTGGTAAATATTGGCTATGTTTACCTTTCTGACGACTAACAGTCTGGGGCAGCTCAGACCTATGGCCTTTCCCCAGAGTAACTTAATGCATCATCTCTGCGAGAAACCCGTCTTAAAGGTATATTCTGCGGACCAAGCCTTTTACCTCACATCAGTTCAGGCAACTGAGGCCTATATATAATACTTAAATTATAACCATAGCCACGCCTCTGCACACATGCAGTAGTCTGTGACTGCTTTTGATCACCCAAATGGGGCCCATCATCCAGCCATCGTGCCCCCTTTGTGCCCCCCTCACAAAAATTTGAAGCTGGAGCTTCCATTGGCTATAGCTGTAACTCTCATTATGGCTTACGGCGACGCCCAAATAGCGGAGTTTGCTGCCCACCCAATTGACCTTGTTTTGTACGTAGATTGAGCTGTGTGCGCATTAAAATCTTGCTGTTGTTTTGCGAATCCGGCCCAGAATGTGGAAACCTCACCCTACACACTACTATTAACTGTTTCAGCTCAGGCTGTTTCAGGTTATTTAGTTACAGAAAGCTAATTTGTCATTTAAAAAAGCATAATTTTTTGCTTACTAAGCACTCAAATGATGTATACAGATCTGTCCCTGGTGACGACCTTCTCTGAAGAGGGCAGCTGGAAGCAGTAATAGGGGAATTGTTTCCAAATGTCTCGCAATCTGGAATCAATCATTGCTGCACGATGTGCCTTGGTCCTTACTCCTTACCGAGAAAAGATAAATGGGAGCTGAAATCTACGGTCACATTCTTAGGAAGTGCTGGGTAAGCAGGCCGCACCGCGGTAATAACCGTATAACAGATTGCTACAAGGACTACAGGCAAGGGGGCCACTCTGATGAAAATCACCCTAATTATAGCAGGCAGCTGAGCTCCCTACCAGATACTGCGGGCTGCAAGACGCCACATTCCAGAGGATGCTGGGAGTCCTGCGGGGAGCCTGGGATATTTTACTAGATTTCATCATTGCTTAAAGTGTATCAGAGACCTCGGAAACTAAAGATTTTATACATACCCGGGGATTCCTCCTAAACCATAAACACATCTGAGTCCACGCCGTCCTCACGCGGACTGTCGTTCAGCCACGATCAGCCACAGTAACAGGCTCAGTCTGGTCCAGTCTGGGTCTTCTGCACATGTGCGGAACCTCCTGCGCATGCGCAGTAGACCTGGACTGACGCGACTGATCCAGTTACCGGGGCTGATTGCAGGTGAATGGCAGACTGCAGTACGACGGCATGGGACTCAGACGTGTCAGACGCAGGAGGAAGCCGCGGGTAAGTATCAAATCTGTAGTTTCCAAGGTCTTTGGTTTACTTTAAAGAGACTCTGTAACAAATCCCCCCCCCCCCCCCCCTTCCACAGGGAATACTTACATTTGGAGGGTTGAAGCCTCTGGATCCTAATGAGCCTCCCGTATCCTCCTGAGCCTCAGGGATCTAGTGCTGTCTCCCCCGAAAATAAAGCCAACAAGGATGTCGGCTGTGGCGCAGGTGCGGTAACAATTACCTTCTGTTTTCCTGCGCAGGCGCAGTAGTGGCATTCTGATCAAGCTCAGGCTGGCAGAAGTAGCTGAGCCCGATCGCACCCGCTTTACTGCGCAGGCACAAGTCGGATCCGGTCTATTGCTCAGTAGAGCGGATTAAATCGGGCTCGGCTATTTCTGCCTGAGCTTGATCAGAAAGCCACTACTGTGCCTGCGCAGGATCGCATATTTACCTCGCTCATGTTCAATGGCTTCCAACACTGGATCCCCTCTGCAGAGGAGGACGGGGGGAAGCTTCATTAAGACCCAGAGGCTCCAGCCTTAGGGCGCAGTGTAGGAGGGGGCGCACAATTCATTCAGCTGTCATTCCTAATTGTGTTTGAAGCAGAAAGAAATAAGAAAAGGGGATACATGGCAGTGACTGCAAGCCAGATAACTAGAGATTAAGGTGTTGGGGAGGTTGGGGGCCCTGGGGCACCTATTAGTCTAATATCAATCAGTGTGTGACGGCTGGGGGGGAGGGATGGAGGGGCGCACTTTGCTGTCTCAGCCTTGGGTGCTGAAGGACCTTGTCCCGCCTCTGGGGGGGGGGGGGGTTACAGATTTTTTTGAAGCTGAAGCAACATGTGACATGATGAGATAAACACACATACAGTACCAGCACCACTTAGAAACTAATAAAAGTCCTTTTCTGTTTTCCAGTACAGCAAGAGTTTAAAAAATCAAGTTGTTATCTTTGCAAAAGAGCTTGTTGACAGCTGGCACTTTGCTAGCTGCGTGTTGGACGCAATCGCCGCTGCTCGCCGCCGATCCGTCGCTACCTGACGCGTAACAGGCCACCCTCCCCGAGACCCCTGCGCACCCTGGCCAATCAGTGGCAGGCAGCGCTGAGGGGTGGATCGGCACTCCCTCTGACGTCACGGCGTCAATGACGTCAGTGACGTCATCACAATCGTCGCCATGGCGACGGGGGAAGCCAAACAGGAAATCCCGTACTGAACGGGATTCCCTGTTTGCTCTGATCGCCGGCGGCGATCGGAGGGGGTGGGGGGATGCTGCTGCTTAGCGGCTATCATGTAGCTAGCACTAGGCTAGCTACATGATTTAACAAAAAAATAAATAAAAAAAACAGTGCTGCGCAGCCACCCTGGCGCAATCAATAGAACGCCAGGGTGGTTAAAACGCAAATAAAAACACATCCATTTTCACAAATTAGCATCCCAACCACATATCCGCAATCGTACTCAAATCACATGCGAAACAGTAGACTCGGTTCCTTTAAGGGCCTGGGTCCACTAACGCAGTTGTGTCTGCTGTTATAGATGCTGAAAAGCAGACAGAAGTGGACACAGCTGCGTTAGTGGGCTCAGGCCCTTAACCACTTGCCGACCAGGGGATTTTTCACTGATCGGTGCTGCTTGGGCTCTACAGCCCGCAGCACCGACCAGGAGTGCAGCAGGGCGATCAGACTACCCCCCATTTTTACCCACTAGGGGGATGTCCTGCTGGGGGGGTCTGATCGCCGCCGGCTGCATTTGCTTAGCAGGGGCTCTTCAAAGCCCCCCTCCGCAGCGTTCTACGCCGTCTCTCCCGCTCCCTCCCTCTCCCTCCCCCTGTGAGCTGCGCAGGACGGATTTCCGTCCTGCGCATTGAAGGATAGGCTTCAGCCTATCATATGCCGGCGATCCCCGGCCAATCAGAGGCCGGGGATCGCCGATCTGCCTTACGGCGCGGCTGCGCAGCAGCGCCGTATGATGTAAACAGCGGAGATTACTTCCCCGCCTGTTTACATTTTGCCGGCAAGCCGCGATCGGCGGCTCTCCGGCTGTTCACGGAGACACCCTCCGTGAATTGACATGGAAAGGCCGCTCCGTTTCCATGGTAACCCGCAGACGACCAGTTTACGCCAATCGGCGTTAGCTGGTCGTCAAGAGGTTAAAGTGAGAGCTGACAGGCCCTTAAAGTGAGAGCTGACAGGCCCTAATTCGCACATCTCGCAGCTGTTCCTCTATGATCTGATCTGACCAGGCTTCAGGTGTCAACCACTAGTTATTCACCAGCGGAAAAGCTTTTATTCGCCCGGGCGAGGATTGCTGGATGACTCATTAGTAATTCAGGCGCTACGTGTCACACAGGTGAAATCGGCCCACTTCCGGGTGTGTTGCTGCCTGTCCCCTCGGGGAGGTCACCTGAGTGGGGGAATG
Organism: Hyperolius riggenbachi; assembly: GCF_040937935.1. Taxonomy (NCBI): domain Eukaryota; kingdom Metazoa; phylum Chordata; class Amphibia; order Anura; family Hyperoliidae; genus Hyperolius; species Hyperolius riggenbachi. Next base: position 44,212,769 of record NC_090648.1, read on the forward strand.
GGTTTATTGCGGACATGAGTGGCACTAAGATCTCGCTGGAACAAGGTGTCCCCGTGTAGCACCACTTCAGATACACTCAGGCCATGGAATAAGTATGTTGAATGCTTCCCATCTACGCATTTTGAGGACTCTGAACAGCTCTTCATCAGGGGAAAGCAAACATTAATAAGAGGAGATTGACAAAAAGAGTATTTGAGAAGCCGGTCAGATGACGTCTTCAAATCCATTAGCAATAATTACCTGGCAACAGGCAGTTGTTATATGAAGGGTAAACAGATAAAAAATAAGCAGCATGAAAATAAACCTGGGCAGATTTATCATCACTTTAATGTGCAGCCCCCTCTCATGCATAGAAGCGGACCCCCCCCCCCCCCGCCTTTCATATACAGTACCCCTCTTCCATGTGCAGCAGCAGCACCCCTTTCATGTCTACCAGCCCCCCTTGCATGTACAGCAAGCCCCATCTGTGTACAACAGCTTCCTGTAGCGGCGATGTATATCGCCATTGCCATGGGAACCGCTCTCCTTCTTCCTGCCTATTCACAGCAGCCGGGGGACGCACTGCTGTGAAACAAGAAGACGGAGCAATTATACTACCTATACTAGGGTAACTATACTTACTGGGGGAAAATATGCTCCCTATACTGGGGCAACTATACTCCCTATACTGGGGCAACTATACTCCCTATGCTGGGGTAACTGTACTACCTATACTGGGGTAGCTATACCTAGATACCCTACCTGTACCTGGCTACCTACATACCTATACACTCCAAATAGTTTTGCTGCCACACCCAACTCTTACCCCACGCCTATCCCCAGGGATAGCGGCCCCCGGGCCAAAAAACGGTGGGGGACCCGTGACCTAGACAATAGGCTTTCAATTTATATCACTGTGTAAACTCTTCAAATGGAGGGTGAGATTTAATTACCCTCCGGTCATAATGTCCTTATCTTATCAGAAATAGACTTTCTGTTACATGTATATTGAGATAAACTTGTTACGGTAAAAAAAATTCCCACAATCCTGCTGGCACTGCACAGTTCCTACAATTAGGCAAAGGTAACCAGACCAGGTAAAAAGAAAAAAAATGGGAACATATAAAGGACCTATTTTAGGAAACAATAGGGGTTTATATATATTTTGGGGGAGCAATATTTTTGGTATTTTTTTAATTTTTGGACTAGCGGAATACCCGGCTTTGCCAGTATGTATTTGGCTGTTGGCTCCGCCTACTTTTTCTAACCTTAACACACAGACACTCCATGATCAAGTTTGTGAGCTTTAGGGTTTCTCGGCATCAATAATTTAAATTTTTCCCATAGAAATGAAACTAATCTGATTTTCTGTTTGTGGCTCCACCCCCTTTTCTAAATTTAAACCCCAGACACCCAATGACTGACTGAACCAGGTTTGAGGCCTCTGCTATTAACAGTGCAAGAATGGCAACATGGCAACAATTTAAATATTCCCCTTGAAAATCAATAGATTCATTATTTTTCTTGGCTGTTGTAGGTTCCACCCACTTTCCTGAATATTAATCCCAGTCACCCAATGTAGCTGCAGTTTACATTTTCGCAGTAAAAAATTTTTGGGCTCCACCCACTTTTTTTAACCTTGACACACATCCACTCAATGACCAAGTTTGTGAGCTTTCGGGTTCCTGGCATCAAAAATGTGTAAATGGAAGCAGTTTATCAAGCAAAGAAATCTGATTGGCTGTTGTGGCTCCACCCCTTTTAGTTAATTTGAACCCCAGTCACCCAGTCACCAACTCTACCAGGTTTAAAGCTTTTGCCATTAACAGTGTAAAAATGGCAGCAGTTTAAATATTCCCCTTGTAAACCAATTGGTGAATTTTGATTGGCTGTTGTAGGCTCCACCCACTTTCTTGAATATTAATCCCAGTCACCCAGTGACCATGGCTGCAGTTTACATTTTCCCATTTAAAATAAATTGCTGAAATATGATTGGCTGCTTTATACTCCACCCACTTCCTCCTGAATTTTTCACCTCGCTCACAAAGTGACCAACTGTGCCAGGTTTGGGGACTTTATTGCTGTGAGAATAGCAGCATTTTAATTTTTTTTCCATTGACATCATTTGAATGGGAGAAATCTGATTGGCTATTTGTAGCTCCGCCCATCTGTGCAGGGGGGACGTGAGACTCCCAGAACATATCATCCTAGGTCGTAAGGGATCTGTATACTAAGTTTCGTTGAAATCGGTCAAGGCGTTTTCAATTTTATATATCCTACTAATATAATAAATGGGAAAGTTCGGATGTTTGGATGTTTGGTTGTTTGGATATTTGGATGTTTGATACTCGATCACGCAAAAATGGCTGAACGGATTTGAATGAAATTTGGCACACACATAGTACATTACCTGGAATAAAGTATAGGGTACTTTTTATTCCCATAACTAAAAAGAGGGCGGAGACAAATACAAATTTCACTGGAAAATGTAAACTGCAGCCATTCTTACACTGTTAATGGTAGGGTTCTCAAACTTTGCACAGTTGGTCGTTGGGTGACTGGGATTAATATTCAGAAAGGTGGGTGGAGTCTATAAAAGCCAATCAAAATTAACCTATTGATTTTCAAGGGGAATAATTACAATGCTGCCATTCTTGCACTGTTAATGGCACAAGCATCAAACCTGGTACAGTTGATCATCGGGTGACTAGAGTTTAACCACTTCACCACTGAGGGGTTTTACCCCCTGACCACCAGAGCAATTTTCCCCTTTCAGCGCTCCTTCCATTCATTCGTCTATAACTTTCTTATTACTTATCGCAATGAAATGAACTATATCTTGTTTTTTTCGCCACCAATTAGGCTTTCTTTAGGTGGGACATTATGCCAAGAATTATTTTTTTCTAAATGTGTTTTAATGGGAAAATAGGAAAAATGTGGGGAAAAAAATAATTATTTTTCAGTTTTCGGCCATTATAGTTTTGTAAATAATGCATGCTACTGTAATTAAAACCCATGAAACGTATTTGCCCTTTTGTCCCGGTTATAAAACCATTAAAATTATGTCCCTATCACAATGTTTGGCGCCAATATTTTATTTGGAAATAAAGGTGCATTTTTTTCAGTTTTGCGTCCATCCCTAATTACAAGCCCATAGTTTATAAAGTAACAGTGTTATACCCTCTTGACATAAATATTTAAAAAGTTCAGTCCCTAAGGTAACTATTTATGTATTTTTTTTAATTGTAAATTTTTTAATTTTTTTTTAATTACAAAAAAAAAAATGGGGAGTGTGGGAGGTAATGAGCTAATTTTATGTGTAAAAGTCATTTATTTGTATGTGAAAAATGTGTAGGGTGTAGTTTACTATTTGGCCACAAGATGGCCACAGTAACTTTTTGTTTTAATGCGACCTCCAAGCTTCCTTCCGGAAGCTTGGAGGAAGAATAAGGAGGCTGGACACGTGAGTTTTTTCTCACAATGATCGCGCTGCCCATAGGAGAGCAGCTGATCATTGCGGGGCTTAGATCAACGAACGGGAATGGATTTTCCCGTTCATTGATCTCTGGGCGAGCGGGCGGCAGCGTGTTTACTAGCGGCGGGCGGCGTGTTTACGAGCGGGAGCGCGGGCAGCGTCGGGAACTCGGAAAGTACGTGTTTCTCCGTCCCTGGTTTTTAAAGGATGGAAAAAGGGGCGGAGAAATACGTACGCGCGGGGGTAAAGTGGTTAATTTCAGAAAGAGGGTGGAGCCACAAACAGCCAATTAGATTTGTTTCATTCTAATGCAAATTAGTGATGCCAAACACCGCAAAGCTCACAAACTTGGTAATTGATTAATTGTGCGTTAGGGTTAGAAAAGTGGGCACAGCCAACACCAGCCAAATACATAAGCGGGCAACGCCGGATCATAAGTGGGCGGAGACAAATACAAATTTTACTGGGCAAATGTAAACTGCAGCCATTCTTACACAGTTGGTTAGTGGGTGGAGCCTACAAAGGGCAAACAAAAATTACCTATTGATTTTTCAGGGGAATATTTCATTGCTGCCATTCTTGCACTGTTAATGGCACAAGCCTCAAACCTGGTACAGTTGATCATTGCGTGACTGGGGTTTACGTTTACAAAACGGGATGGAGCCACACACAGCCAATATGATTTGTTTCATTTTAATGCAGGTTATTGATGCCAAAGACCGCAAAGCTCACAAACCTGGTCATTGAGTAATTGATTAATTGTGTGTTAGGGTTAGGAAAAGTGGGCGCAGCCAACACCAACCAAATACATAATCGGGCAATGCTGGGTCATCAGTAGGCGGAGACAAATGCAAATTTCACTGAGAAAATGTAAACTGCAGCAATTCTTACACTTTTAATGGTAGGGTTCTCAAACTTTGCACAATTAGTCACTGGGTAACTGGGATTAATATTCAGAGAAGTGGGTGGAGCCTACAAAAGCCAATCAGAATTCACCTATTGATTTTCAAGGGGAATATGTAATTGCTACCATTCTTGCACTGTTAATGGCACAAGCCTTAAACCTGGTACAGTAGGTCATTGGGTGACTGGGGTTCAAATTCAGACAAAGGGGCGGAGCCACAAACAGCCAATCAGATTTGTTTAATCTCAATGCAAATTATTGATGCAAAAGACCGCAAAGCTCACAAACTTGGTTATTGAGTAATTGTGTGTAAGAATCAGAATCAGAATCAGAATCATTTTATTTCGCCAAGCATGACTGGGTCACGCCCGGAATTGGATTTGGCACAATGGAGCGGTACATAGAGAGAAAGGCAGGAAAATTGTCAGAATAACAGTAAAACATACACAAATCAGAATAACAGTAAAACATACGCAAATATACAAACAGCATCAGATATACATATAGCTCTGAATACATCTTTCAGAACCGCACTGCTGAAGACTACCGCTCCTATGCAGGTGTTAGGGCGCTGATAGAGGGTGGTAGAATGTTAAGGGAGTTCAGGAGGCTGACTGCCATAGGGAAGAAAGAGTTCTTGTGTCTGGTGGTCTTGGTGGAGATGGCCCGGAGTCTCCGACCCAGTGGAAGTGGGGTGAAGAAACAGTGGCCTGGGTGAGAGAGGTCACCTGCCATCCTCAGAGCCCTGGTTCGCAGTCTTGTTTTATACAGGTGGTCAAGTGGGGGCAGAGGTCTCCCAATGATCCTCTCCGCCGACCTGATGGTCCTCTGTAGCTTGTGTCTGTCACTGGCGGTGGCTCCCGCATACCAGACCAGGATGGCGGAGCAGAGGATCGATTCAATGGTGGCAGTGTAAAAGCATGTTTTTACACATTGGCTATCATTCATAAAGCATTCCCGCATGCGGAAATGCGTAATACCGCTGACTTTACCGAGCACTGAGCAAGTTGTGCATTCATAAAGCCTCTTTCCGTATGCGGAGCTGACATTCCCGTGCAGAGTGACAACGTACCGCCTTGTGCAGTGTGGATACGCAGTTATCCAGAAAAAGTATCAAAATGTTCATTCATAAACATTTCCGCATAGCGGTATGCGGAAGGGGATTACCGATCCCCTGGATGTAGCGGGAAGCTTGCGGAATACATGTAAGTGAATGGGACGGACCTCCCACACATCAGCAGAGAGAGCACCGCATGGAGGGTCTCGGCCAGCTTTTCTGTTTCCGCATGCCTACCGCCCGCCTACCGACACCATTCTCCAGAAAACCTCCGCACTGCTACCGCCCCAGGCACAAACTTTATGAATGACCACCCAGAAGGATAAACTACCGACGGCGGTATTCTCCCACACGGGTTCCCCTTACCGACAGCCTGTTCATGAATGATAGCCTTAATCAGTTGGTGTGCGTTAGTGTGCGTTAGTACGCGTTGATACGCGTTGGTACGTGTTTTTTCCATAGCAGTGCATTGGAAAGAAGATTTCAGTTCAAACGCGTTAAGTGTAAAAGGTGCCATGGGAAAACATGGGCATTACTTTGAAAATCAGTTTTCTTTCCGTTTTAACTGAGAGCAACTGATTAAGTGTAAAAGGGCCCTTAGGGTTAGTAATAGTAGGCGGAGCCAACACCAGCCAAATACATACCTGAACAATGTTAGGAAATAAGTGGGTGGAGAAAAATACATTTTCTCATATTTCATTGTGCAAATGTAAACAGCAGCCATTCTTACACTGTTAATGGTAGGGTTCTCAAACTTTGCACAGTTGGTCACTGGGTGACTGGGATTAATATTCAGAAAAGTGGGTGGAGCCTTTAAAAGCCAATCAAAATCCACCTATTGATTTTTAAGGGGAATATTTCATTGCTGTCATTCTTGCACTGTTAATCACCTGTACCTGGTACAGTTGGCCATTGGGTGATTGGGGTTCAAATTCAGAAAAGGGGTGGAGCCACATCCAATCAGATTAATTTTATTTCATTGCAAATTATTGATGCCAAAGACCGCAAAGCTCACATACTTGGTCATTAAGTAATTGTATGTTAGGGTTAGAAAAAGTGGGCAGAGCCAACACTAGCCAAATACATACCCGGGCAACACCGGGCGTCAAGCTAGTATATATATATATATATATATATATATACATATATATATATATATATATATATATATATATATATATATATATATATATATATATCCTACTAATATAATAAATGGGAAAGTTCGGATGTTTGGATGTTTGGATGTTTGTTACTCGATCACGCAAAAACGGCTGAACGGATTTGAATGAAATTTGGCACACACATAGTACATTACCTGGAATAAAGTATAGGATACTTTTTATTCCCATAACCAAAAAGAGACAAATACAAAGTTCACTGGAAAATGTAAACTGCAGCCATACACTGTTACACTGGAGGTGTGTTTAGCTTCTAAGGGTAGAATGGTTAATTTGCATATATTCAGCAGTGTTGCACTGGGAGACATCTCAAGCTCACTCCAACCTGAATTATCGCAAATTCTTTCTGTTTTAAGAAAGCAAACGTTTGTTTTTCTTAACATCTTAGTAAGGGGGCTTTTAGGACCATTGTAGTCCCTTATACACTCCAATGAGTTCTGGGTCACCATGAGTTTTCTGGGTAGCATGTCCCTCTCGGTGTTACAAGCCCTACTGCATAGAGCCAAATTAATCTATGCCATACACTGATAAGAATCAAACAATCCAAAACAGTCTGTATGCGTGTCGGATTATTATGGCTCTGTACAATTTAACAAGCTGACACATCATTGCATTCCAGTGGTTCTGGAGGTGTGTTTAGCTTCTAAGGGTAGCAATGGTTAATTTGCATATATTCAACAGTGATGCACTGGAAGACATCTCAAGCTCACTCCAACCCGAATTATTGCAAATTCTTTCTGTTTTAAGAAAGCAAACTTTTGTTTTTCTTACACTGTTAATGGTAGGGTTCTCAAACTTTGCACAGTTGGTTACTGGGTGACTGGGGTTATTATTCAGAAAAGTGGTTGGAGCCTATAAAAATTCACCTATTGATTTTTCAGGGAAATATTTACATTTCTGCCATTCTTGCACTGTTAATGGCACAAGCCTCAAACCTGGTATAGTTGATCATTGGGTGACTGGGGTTCAATTTCAGAAAGGGGGTGCAGCCACAAATAGCCAATCAGATTTGTTTCATTCCAATGCAAATTATTGTTGCCAAACACCGCAAAGCTCACAAACTTAATTTAATAATTAAGTAATTGAGTAATTGATTAATTGTGTGTTAGGGTTAGGAAAGTGGGCACAGCCAACATCAGCCAAATACATAAGCGGGCAACGCCGGGTCATAAGTGGGCGGGGACAAATACAAATTTTACTGGGAAGATGTAAACAGCAGCCATTCTTACACTGTTAATGGTAGGGTTCTCAAACTTTGCACAGTTGGTTTCTGGGTGACTGGGGTTAATATTCAGAAAAGTGGGTGGAGCCTACAAAAAACAATCAAAAATTACCTATTGATTTTTCAGGGGAATATTTCCTTGCTGCCATTCTTGCACTGTTAATGGCACAACAAGCCTCAAACCTGGTACAGTTGATCATTGGGTGACTGGGGTATAAATTTATATAAGGGGTGGAGCCCCAAACAGCCAATCTGATTTGTTTCATTTTAAGGCTTCTTGCACACTGCAAGCGATTCCGATTCAGATTCCGCTTTTTAATCAGTTTTTACCTCCGATTCAGATTCAGATTTGCAGTGTGCAAGGAGCAAACTGCAAATCTGAATCTGAATCGGAAGTAAAAACAGATTAAAAAGCGGAATCTGAATCTGAATTGCTTGCAGTGTGCAAGAGGCCTTATGCAGGTTATTGATGCCAAAGACCGCAAAGCTCACAAACTTGGTCATTGAGTAATTGAGTAATTGTGTGTTAGGGTTAGGAAAAGTGGGCGCAGCCAACACCAGCCAAATACATAATCGGGCAATGCTGGGTCATCAGTAGGCGGAGACAAATACAAATTTCAATGTAAACTGCAGCAATTCTTACACTATTAACGGTAGGGTTCGAAAACTTTGCACAGTTGGTTACTGGGTGACTGAGATTAATATTCAGAAAAGTGGGTGGAGCCTACAAAAGCCAATCAAAATCCACCTATTAATCAAAATCCAATATTAATTAATTAAAGGGGAATATTTAATTGATGCCATTCTTGCACTGTTAATCACCTGTACCTGGTACAGTTGGCCATTGGGTGATTGGGGTTCAAATTCAGAAAAGGGGTGGAGCCACAGCCAATCAGATTTATTTTATTGCAATGCAAATTATTGATGCCAAAGACCGCAAAGCTCACAAACTTGGTCATTAAGTAATTTTGTGTTAGGGTTAGAAAAAGTGGGCGGAGCCAGCACCAGCCAAATACATACCTGGGCAATGCCGAGTCTTCAGTGGGCGGAGACAAACACAAATTTCACTGGGAAAATGTAAACTGCAGCCATTCTTACACTATTAATTGTAGGGTTCTAAAACTTTGCACAGTTGGTCACTGGGTGACTGGGATTAATATTCAGAAAAGTGGGTGGAGCCTACAAAAACCAATCACAATTCACCTATTGATTTTCAAGGCAAATATTTAATTGCTGCCATTTTTGCACTGTTAATGGCACAAGCCTGAAACCTGGTACAGTTGATCATTGGGTGACTGGGGTTAAATATTTAGAAAAGGGGTGGGGCCACAAACAGCGAATCAGATGTGTTTCATTTCAATAAAAATTATTCATGCCAAAGACAACAAATCTCACAAACTTGGTCATTGACTATTGACAATTGTGTGTTAGGGTTAGAAAAAATGGCCACAGCCAACAGCAGCCAAATACATACCCGGGAAACATTAGGACATCAGTGGGTGGAGAAAAATACAAATGTAACTGCCAGAATGTAAACTGTAGTCATTCTTACACTGTCTGTCAATGGCAGGGTTCTTATAGAGACACTGAAGCGAAAAAAAAATGATGATATTATGATTTGTATGTGTAGTACAGCTAAGAAATAAAACATTAAGATCAGATACATCAGTGTAATTGTTTCCAGTACAGGAAGAGTTGAGAAACTCCAGTTGTTATCTCTATGCAAACAAGCCATTAAGCTCTCCGACTAAGTTAAGGTAGCCATACACTGGTCGATGTGCCATTAGATCAACCAGCTGACAGATCCCTATCTGATCGAATCTGATCAGAGAGGGATCGTATGGCTGCCTTTACTGCAAACAGATTGTGAATCGATTTCAGCCTGAAACCGATTCACCATCTGCTGAGCTGCTCCTGCCGCCTGTCCCCCCCGTATACATTACCTGACGCTGGCTCTCGGCATCTTCTCCGCATTGCACGGCTCTGTTCCGGATCCATTACGGCGCTTCCTGTGTTACTCTGTGACCAGGAAGTTCAAATAGAGCGCCCTCTATTAGAACTTCCTGGTCACTGCAGTGACACAGGAAGCGCCGGGATGGATGGAGCCGGAACAGAGCCGTGCAGCACGGAGAAGACGCCCGGGAGCCAGCCTCAGGTAATGTATACCTGATCGGATCGGCCGCCGCTAGCGACGCGCACTTTACCCGCGGGCGATCGAGGGTAATTTCCCGCACGGCGCGATCGACGGACCGATCCGATTTCGGGAGGGAATCGGATCGGCGGCTGCGTTTACCGCGAACGATTGGCAGCAGCTTCGATCCCAGGATCGAATCTGCTGTCGAAACGGCCGGGAATCGAGCCAGTGTATGGCTACCTTTAGTCGTGGAGAGGGCTGTTATCTGACTTTTATTATCTCAACTGTAAGTGAACTGTTTACTTTTTCTCTGCTAGAGGAGAGGTCATTACTTCACAGACTGCTCTGAAAGACTCATTTTGAATGCTGAGTGTTGTGTAATCTGCACCTATTATAGAATGATGCAATGTTAGAAAAAACACTATATACCTGAAAATAAAAGTATGAGAATATTTTCTTTGCTGCTAATCTTCTAGTAATTATTCATAGTACAAAACCAATTCACTATATCATATTTTTTTTTTCGCTTCAGTGTCTCTTTAAACTTTGCACAGTTGGTCACTGGGTGATTGGGATTAATATTCAGAAAAGTGGGTGGAGCCTAAAAAGCTAATCAAAATTCACCCATTGATTTTCAAAGGAGTGGAGCCACAGCCAATTAGATTTATTTCATTTCAATGTCAATTATTGATGCCAAAGACCGCAAAGCTCACAAACTTGGTCATCCTTGAGTAATTGTGTGTTAGGATTAGAAAAAGTGGACAGAGCTAACACTAGCCAATTACATACCCGGGCAACGCCGGGCGACCAGCTAGTATATATACATATATATATGTTGCAACCCCCTTTAAGTAGGACTGCTGTGATTAATTTCTAAAAGCACATATTAATCAGGTCAGTAGGTATAAACGCTGCAGCACCCACAACTGCAACCTATACCTTCACAATGATGCATGAAAACAGGACAAACAGTTAATAATCCACAGAAGATGAATAAGGCTGTGAGGTGTAAATGGACCATGATAAAGTATCTGTGTACCCTCAGCATTAGTGTGTTGGGAAACGGCCTCAGAACAGACTTGCAGTCATCCACAAACACTTTGTTATGCAGCCAACCTACAGAGCAAACATTATTAATGATGTAATTCTCGAGAGTGTAAGCTCGTAAGGGCTGGACCCCTATCCTCATATATTCCTGTTGTGGCTCTCTACGGTGTACATACAGCTGTAGGTTTTGGCCATCGGCATATTTATGTACTTGTAGCACGTCTATCACACACCCATATTTGTATCTTGCCCTGTTCAGTAAGAAATAAATAAAAATTTAGCCAAAAACACAAGTGCAAGTAAATATACAAATAAATTATTCACTCACTTCACGTGGGTGGTATTTTTCCTCTTCCTCAAGCTTGGCGTGAGAGCCTAGCATCTTTCTGGTCAGAGCTTCTTCATAGAGTATGGACAGAGCTTCTTCCTAGTATTTTTCTGGTCAGAGCTTCTTACTTGCATCTCTCTGGTCAGAGCTTCTTCCTTGCATCTCTCTGGACAGAGCTTCTTCCTAGCATCTTTCTGGTGAGAGCTTCTTCCTTGCTTCTTTCTGGACAGAGCTTCTTCCTAGCATCTTTCTGGTCAGAGCTTCTTCCTTGCTTCTGGACAGAGCATCTTCCTAGCTTCTATCTGACCAGAGCTTCTTCCTAGCATCTTTCTGGTCAGAGCTTCTTCCTAGCATATTTCTGGTCAGAGCTTCTTCCTAGCATATTTCTGGTCAGAGCTTCTTCCTAGCATATTTCTGGTCAGAGCTTCTTCCTAGCATCTTTCTGGTCAGAGCTTCTTCCTTGCTTCTTTCTGGACAGAGCTTCTTCCTTGCTTCTTTCTGGACAGAGCTTCTCCCTAGCATCTTCCTGGACAGAGCTTTTTCCTAGCTTCTTTCTGGACAGAGCTTCTTCCTAGAATCTTTTCCGGGTCAGAGCTTCTTCCTAGCTTCATTGTGGTCAGAGCTTCTTCCTAGCTTCTTTCTGGACAGAGCTTCTTCCTAGCATCTTTCTAGACAGAGCTTCTTCCTAGCTTCTTTCTGGACAGAGCGTATTCCTTGCTTCTCCCTGGACAGAGCTTCTTCCAAGCTTCTTTCTGGACAGAGCTTCTTCCTAGATTGTCTCTGGACAGAGTTTCTTCCTAGAATTTTTCCGGTCAGAGCTTCTTCCTAGCTTCTTTCTGGACAGAGCTTTTTCCTAGCTTCTTTCTGGACAAAGCTTCTTCCTAGTACCTTTCTGGTCAGAGCTTCTTCTTAGCTTCTTTCTGGACAGAGCTTCTTCCTTGCTTCTTTCTGGACAGAGTTTCTTCCTTGCTTCTTTCTGGACAGAGCTTCTCCCTAGCATCTTTCTGGACAGAGCTTTTTCCTAGCTTCTTTCTGGACAGAGCTTCTTCCTAGCATCTTTCTAGACAGAGCTTCTTCCTAGCTTCTTTCTGGACAGAGCTTATTCCTTGCTTCTCCCTGGACAGAGCTTCTTCCAAGATTCTTTCTGGACAGAGCTTCTTCCTAGATTTTCTCTGTACAGAGCTTCTTCCTAGCTTCTTTCTGTACAGAGCTTCTTCCTAGATTATCTCTGGACAAAGCTTCTTCCTAGCTTCTTTCTGTACAGAGTGACTTCCTAGCTTCTTTCTGGACAGAGTTTCTTCCTAGCTTCTTTCTGGACAGAGCTTCTTCCTAGCTTCTTTCTGGTCAGAGCTTCTTCCTAGTATCTTTCTGGTCAGAGCGTCTTCCTAGCATCTTTCTGGTCAGAGCTTCTTCCTAGCTTCTTTCAGGACAGAGCTTCTTCCTTGCTTCTTTCTGGACAGAGCTTCTTGCCCGCTTCTTTCTGGACAGAGCTTCTCCCTAGCATCTTTCTGGACAGAGCTTTTTCCTAGTTTCTTTCTGGTCAGAGCTTTTTCCTAGCTTCTTTCTGGACAGAGCTTCTTCCTAGATTCTATTTGGACAGAGCTTCTTCCTAGAATCTTTTCCGGGTCAGAGCTTCTTCCTAGCTTCATTGTGGTCAGAGCTTCTTCCTAGCATCTTTCTAGACAGAGCTTCTTCCTAGACAGAGCTTCTTCCTTGCTTCTCTCTGAACAGAGCTTCTTCCTAGCTTCTTTCTGGACAGAGCTTCTTCCTAGATTGTCTCTGGACAGAGCTTCTTCCTAGAATCTTTCCAGTCAGAGCTTCTTCCTAGCTTCTTTCTGGACAGAGCTTTTTCCTAGCTTCTTTCTGGACAAAGCTTCTTCCTAGTACCTTTCTGGTCAGAGCTTTTTCTTAGCTTTTTTTCTGGACAGAGCTTCTTCCTAGATTCTCTCTGGACAGAGCTTCTTCCTAGCTTCTTTCTGGACAGAGCTTCTTCCTAGATTCTCTCTGGACAAAGCTTCTTCCTAGCTTCTTTCTGGACAGAGCGTCTTCCTAGCTTTTTTCTGGACAGAGCTTCTTCCTAGCATCTTTCTGGTCAGAACTTCTTCCTTGCTTCTTTCTGGACAGAGCTTCTTCCTAGCTTCTTTCTGGACAGAGCTTCTTCCTTGTTTCTTTCTGCACAGAGCTTCTTCCTTGCTTCTTTCTGGACAGAGCTTCTTTCTTGCTTCTTTCTGGACAGAGCTTCTCCCTTCCTAGCATTTTTCTGGACAGAGCTTCTTCCTAGCTTCTTTCTGGACAGACCTTCTTCCTAGATTCTCTCTGGACAGACCTTCTTCCTAGATTCTCTCTGGACAGAGATTCTTCCTAGAATCTTTCGGGTCAGAGCTTCTTCCTAGCTTCGTTGAGGTCAGAGCTTCTTCCTTGCATCTTTCTGGTCAGAGCTTCTTCCTTGCTTCTCTCTGGACAGAGCTTCTTCCTAGCTTCTTTCTGGACAGAGCTTCTTCCTAGCTTCTTTCTGGACAAGGCTTCTTCCTAGCTTCTTTCTGGACAGAGCTTCTTCCTAACATCTTTCCGGTCAGAGCTTCTTCCTAGCTTCTTTCTGGACAGATCATCTTCCTAGCATCTTTCTGGACAGAGCTTTTTCCTAGCTTCTTTCTGGACAGAGATTTCTGATGTTGCTCCTGGGATCTGTTGGAGCCACTCCTCCAGCTCCGAGTGCTCCGAGTACATGCAAAAAGGGCGTCGGGAAAAAAGGGCATCGGGAAAAAAGGGCGCGGGGTGTAAATGATAAGTGGCAATAACGTTTATAAAAATGTTGTGTTGTATTTCGTTTACAATGATGTTTTACAAATTGAAAACCTTTAATAATGTCTATGAAATCACAAATTGTGAATACGATGATCTTCCCTGTTTTGAAAGTGAAACTTAGAATTACGTTTGTTAAAAAATGATAATGTATGTATAATCATTATAATTGTATAATATTGTGTATAACCTTCATGTAATAAAATCTGAAAATATTGTTTGTAACAATGAAAAATAACTAGTAAAACATTACTAAATATTACTAACATTTTACTACAACTAAACCTAACCCTACTCTCACACAGAACCCTCCCTCTACCTATCCCTAACCCTAAGACCCCCCTGGTGGTGCCTAACCCTAAGACCCCCCTGGTGGCGCCTTACTCTAAGACCCCCCTGATGGTGCCTAACCCTAAGACCCCCCTGGTGGTGCCTAACCCTAACCACCCCCATGGTGGTGCCTAACCCTAACCACCCTCCTGGTGGTGCCTGACCCTAAATCTCCCCTGGTGGTGCCTAACCCTAAGACCCCCCTGGTGGTGCCTAACCCTAAATCCCCTCTGGTGGTGCCTAACCCTAAGACCCCCCTTAGTGATCGCTTTATTGTGTGGATAATAATGTTTTACAAATAGTGACTGTAAAAAATATATTACAATTTACTTACTGATCGCTTTATTATGTGGATAATAATGTTTTACAAACAGTAAGTGATAAAATTTTACATAACGGTTTAGTTAAATACGATAGATATGTTTAGCATATTTGTAAACGTGATTTGTCATGGGCGCAGTTTGAAAACATTAATAATCCCCAGGCGCAGTTATAAAACACTAATAATCTCCAGCGCCCTTTTTTCCCGTTCAGCGCCCATTAAAGGGAAGGTTCAGGGACTGTTGAAAAAAAATAAAAATCCGCATCCACTTACCTGGGGCTTCCTCCAGCCCGTGGCAGGCATGAGGTGCCTTCGGCGCCGCTCCGCAGGCTCCCGGTGGTCTCCGGTGGCCGACCCGACCTGGCCAGGCCAGCGGCCAGGTCGGGCTTCTTCTCCGTTCCAAAATGCGCCTCACGCCGGCGCGCTGACGTCATCGGACGTCCTCCGGGCTGTACTGCGCAAGCTCAGTAGTTCTGAGCCTGCGCAGTAAAGCCCGGAGGACGTCCGATGACATCAGCGCGCCGCCGTGAGGCGCATTTTGGAATGCAGAAGAAGCCCGACCTGGCCGCTGGCCTGGTCAGGTGGGGTCGGCCACCGGAGACCACCGGGAGCCTGCGGAGCGGCGACGAGGCACCTCCTGCCTGCCACGGGCTGGAGGAAGCCCCTGGTAAGTGGATGCGGATTTTTATTTTTTTTCAACAGTCCCTGAACCTTCCCTTTAAACGATATTTATTATGGGAGTGAATGGCGGCGCCCTTTTCGTCGATTAGCTGCCTGCGCCTATTTTTACTGCTCTCGCTACCACAACTGGTATCACTGTGGTCTTGATTTTCCATTAGGCCCCATTTACACTTAGGACTCGATTCACAAAGCGGTGCTAACCCAGTTAGAGACTTTAGGCATGATAACCATTGCACCATTCTGGTGAAAAGCCAGTTTAGGTGTGATAAGTTTAGGCATGATAAGTTTAGGTGTGATAAGTTTAGGCATGATAAGTTTAGATAAGTTTAGATCGCTTGCAAAGTCCCGTACGCAAAGCAGCGCCATTAATCTTTATACGAAGTGCACCAGTCTTTGCTAGCGTAAAACTTTTGATCAGCTGTGCACTGCGGTGCTAACGCAGTTGGTGCTTAAACTTATCATGCCTAAACTTATCACACCTAAACTTATCATGCCTAAACTTATCACACCTAAACTTATCACACCTAAACTTATCATGCCTAAACTGAGTTTAGGCATGATAAAGGGCTTTTCACCAGGGTGCTAACTGTTAGCACCGCTTTGTGAATCAGGCCCTTAATCAGTTGCTCTCAGTTATAACTGAAAGGACAATTGATTTGCAGAGTAATGCCCGTGGTTCCCAATGGCTCAGTTCACACTATAAGCGTTTTAACTGAAATATTTATCATAATGGAGAAGAAAAAAAAAAGTGTACCAACTGATTAAGTTTAAATGGGGTCTTAGTGTTGGGGTTTGAATTTAAATACTGCTGAATGCCACACCACCACAATTTCAGCACCGAACAAGCGGGCAAGGTCAGGGGAGGTCACTTACTTGGACTTCACAGTGCATTTCACGTGACTCCTACATCCTCCTCCCACCTTTGGAAGGAGGAAGCTACTGTCCATATAGCTAATTAAAAGTCAGAGGAATTAGTTTACAAAAATATGCATGATTTTGTGTAGTTTTGTAGTTCCTCAAAGCAAAAGTGATCCAGCTCCTTCATGTTGGATGGTTTTGAACAGCAATGTCCACATCTGTCCACAGATGCTCTATTGGATTGAAGTCTGGACTTTGACTACGCCATTCCAACACATTAAAATGTTTCCCCTTAAACTACTTGAATGTTGTTTATGCAGCATGGTTTGGGTCATTGTCCTGCTGGAAGGTGAACCTCTGAGGCTCTGTCCCAGTCTCAAATCACTGGCAGACTCAAGGCCAGTGTACACCAAAAACCAGTAGCGTAACCGTAAAAGCAAATGCTCAGCGCTTTTTAAAGTTTGCCTAGAAATGTTCTAAGCATGCCTAGCGTTTGTTGGAGCATTTTGGTGTAGCGTTTTTTTTATATTTTGTTACAGTAGAGCTGTAACTGAACATCTTCTGTAACAAAAACGCTTGGAAAATCGCTCTGATCTAGCGCTTTCCGAACGCTTTTCCACTTTTGTAAACTTAACATTGAGGCTGAATCGCCCCAAAAATTAGCAGAAATTCTGCAGGACCCACGTTTGTGTTTGGGAGAAAATCACATCGCTCTTGTCTGCACCATCCCATTGCAATACATTAGCCAAGTGCTTTTCAAAGCGCATTTTTAAAAACACTCATAACTGGTGTGCACCAGCCCTAACACAGGTTTTGTTTAAGTATATCCCTGTATTTATCTCCATGTTTCTCTTGACTCAGAGCTGTTTCCAAGTCCCTGCTGATGAAAAACATCTCTTTAGCACAATGCTGCCACCACCACGCTTCACTGTAGCAGAAAGAATAATTGGCTGTGGTTTACCTTTCTTGTAGGAACTTTACACTAGCAGGTGCAGAAAGAGAGTGACCAAGAATGGCCTGCCCACTCCATCTTCCAGCTTCTACTGCCTTTGGGAGTGAGATACCAGACAGTTGTAACAAAAACTTCCAAGCACAGATAGAGCTTCTTCCCCCACGGGAGTAGCCATGCTCAATGTAGAACCGTGATTATTCTGAAACTGCTAGGACTTGAAAACATTATTACACAGAACTGAAACTGGAAAATGAATGCTTCATCCTATTTTTCAATTACTTTAATTCCTATAATATCCTTGATCTGTAATTATCTCCACTGTCTGTTCTTGTATCATCATACTGTCCCCATCAGTTAACCACCCTGGCGTTCTGATAAGATCGCCAGGGTGGCTGCGGGGGGGTTTTTTTAAATAAAAAAAAAACTATTTCATGCAGCCAACTGAAAGTTGGCTGCATGAAAGCCCACTAGAGGGCGCTCCGGAGGCGTTCTTCCGATCGCCTCCGGCGCCCAGAATAAACAAGGAAGGCCGCAATGAGCGGCCTTCCTTGTTTTGCTTACATCGTCGCCATAGCGACGAGCGGAGTGACGTCATGGACGTCAGCCGACGTCCTGACGTCAGCCGCCTCCGATCCAGCCCTTAGCGCTGGCCGGAACTATTTGTTCCGGCTACGCTGGGCTCAGGCGGCTGGGGGGACCCTCTTTCGCCGCTGCTCGCGGCGGATCGCCGCAGAGCGGCGGCGATCGGGCAGGACACGCGGCTGGCAAAGTGCCGGCTGCGTGTGCTGCTCTTTATTTGATGCAAATCGGCCCAGCACGGCCTGAGCGGCAGCCTCCGGCGGTGATGGACGAGCTGAGCTCGTCCATACCGCCCGGCTGCAACTGCCAAGTTAAATTCCTTGTAAGCGCAAACAATTCTGATCAACGCTAATCTTACAAGCAAGCAAACATATACTCCGCTCACGCCATATGCACGCTGGCCACACGCCTTTTAGCACTTCCAGTTCACCTAATCTTTTAAGTGTCTCCATCTGGGAGCTGAGCCAGGACTTTGCGTCTTGCTTTATCTCTCCCAGATGACAGAAAGTTTCAGTAACAAACATGTTAATAAGCCAACAAAAAACTGTAGGCAAGCATATCTTTTTGAATTTATTTTGATTTGATTAATTTTTATTGTATTTATTTTATTCATTTTGTATTAATTTATTTTAGCTATGTTTTTATTTTATTTATTTTTTTTAATTTTTGTATTTATTTTTATTTTATTTATTCGTAAGTTTTTTGAAAGTATCGATTTAATTTTAATGGTTGTGTTTGTTTGTTCTTGTTCCTTCTTGACCTTTGAGCCAAGGAACCTGCGATCTGCGATTATTTATTTATTTTTAATTTAGTATTTATGCTAATTTTTTTTATTATTTTTTGTAATGTCATTTATTTCTTTTTGCTTTTTTTGGGGGGGGGGGGGGGGGGGGTGCTTTAGGCCCTGAGCCAGGTAAACTAGGATTAGCGATTATTTAATTATTTTTTTCATTTAGTATTTATTATATATTTTATTTTTATGTATTCGTTTGTGGTTTTCTTTTTGTTTTGTTTTTTGTTTATGCCCTAATCCAGGGGACCCGTGATTATCAATTATTGGTGATATAATTGGTGACTCTCGGCTGACTTGTTTTTGTCCTGCCTTCATTGTGTCAGGGATGGTCGTAGTCAGACAACTTCGCTACACTGGAAGTACGCGTATTATTACGCAAATACGCTTCGCAATCTACGGCTACGAAATCAGAAACTTCGCTACGTTTGCATTCCGTAGACTACGCATTAAAATACGCAAGCTTCGCGTAGTGCGAAGTGTAGTTGATGCGACCGCTTATGCCCTTATGCGGAAAAATTTCCGCAATAATCTGCTACCTATGTGCATATATAAACTAATATAAGCGTACATTCCCCCTTCCAATGCGGAATTGTATGCGTATAAAAGGGCAATAATATTTCTGCGCAATATATACGTCAACTACGCGTAGCGGGTGAAGCTTCGCATAGCGGGACTACGACTACGCGGAAATGCGTACGTGTAGTTCTTAAACTTCGCCTACGAACTACGATGTGTAGTTGCGTACTACGACGCGTAGATTTGCGCTGGCGTAGTTTACGAGCAACCCTGCATTGTGTGAATGTAAAAAAATTAAATAGCGAAACTTTATTGTTGAAAAAACAAACCATGAATTGCCATAACTCGTATAACTAGAGGAATGCTTTTGCTTAGCACGAGCTGGGGCTCCCCTTTAACTGGTTTGCAATATGTATCAGTGTGTGAGGTCTGCTGTCTCATCTTCAGCTCCTTAAGACTTTGCCGTCCAGTTTAAGAGCTTTTTGCTGTAAGAAGAGATTAGCAGCTTCTCCCCGGACAGAGCATATGTGGCTGACAGATTGAAGTGGCTGCAGGTGTCGCACTGATGGGCTTACAGATCATGCTAAATGATTGTCTAATGAGGATGCATGCATGACGCCGTGTGGCAAACATGGCAGGACAACGTAGGATCAACGCCAAACAATCTTTTCTGACTGTGAAATAGGCTGGTGGTCTAGGCATTAAAGCGGGATTTTCAGCCATAAAAAAATGCCCTCTGCTCTGTGTTTACTATGCAGCCTGCAAGCATTCCATTATAATCATAAGTGTTTCTGCTTTAATGAATCTTATCTCAGTCAGCCTGGCTCTATTCTGGTACATTGCCGGGGAGAGGGAAGCTTGTTACCTCCCCTCCCACATTCCTGCTCCTCACTGATTGGCTGAGGGCAGTTCAGTGTGACAGGAGGATGATAAGAGAAATACACCTCACTCCTTTGCAGAAGCTGCTGAAATTCGATCTATGTTGTGAACACGTGTTTTCAAAGCAAGCTAGATATGACAGTGCAGTTTCTAGGTGTAAAAAAAAGGGAGGAAATTACATCAGGAAGGATTGGCTTCAGTCAGAGGCAGTAAAGGTGGAAAATGCCTGGCACAGTTTTCTCTCTATTTACTATATGAAATTCACTGGAATTAAAAACATGGACAGTTATATACTGTACATATGTTATTTAAGTAGAACACGTTTTTTTTTAATTATATATGTGTTTTTTTCTCTCTGATAGTATGGCTGTCCCTGCTGCTTTAAAGGCCAGGGAAACCTAAACCCGAAGGCAAATTTAAACAGCAATCAGGACAATAAGCTCAGGAGAGGAGAGCAGCCGTCCAAGTCCCAGGCCTTTGCAGAAATCTGACCCTGCTGATACGCTTGTGTGTTATTTTAAGTTTTTTAATTTTTAAGGAGGAAAAAAGGTGGGAGTGTCCTGATTTATTCCTCACATGAAATAGGATTTTCTTTTTTGCAGAATTACATTTCATATAAGATTTCTATTGTTTATATTACTTGAATCTCCCAGTATTGTTAACATTGAGATTCAAGTAAACCTGAGATGAGTGTATAAAGGTTTTATAAATACCTGGGGCTTCCGCCATGTCGATTGCTACTAGTGTTGGGCGAACACCTGGATGTTCGGGTTCGGGCCGAACAGGCCGAACATGGGCCAGATGTTCGGCATGTTCGGCCCGAACGCCGAACTCAATGGAAGTCAATGGGACCCCCGAACATGCCCATTTTGGGGGCCCTATGGGGTCGCAGGAATAAGGGGGGAGCATGCCCCGATCGCGGGGGGGGGAGTCGGAAATTCCCCCCACCCCCTCCGCTAGCGCTCCCCCCTCTGCCCGCTTCCCCATAAAAAAAGTTTAAAGGGATACTGTAGGGGGCTCAGGGGAAAAGGAGTTGAACTTACCTGGGGCTTCTAACGGTCCCCCGCAGACATCCTGTGTTGGCGCAGCCACTCACCGATGCTCCGGCCCCGCCTCCGGTTCACTTGTGGAATTTCCGACTTTAAAGTCTGAAAACCACTGCGCCTGCGTTGTCGTGTCCTCGATCCCGCTGATGTCATCAAGAGCGCACAGCACAGGCCCAGTATGGTCTGTGTCTGCGCAGTACACTCCTGGTGACATCAGCGGGAGCGAGGACACGGGCGTGCAGGCGCAGTGGTTTTCTGACTTTAAAGTCAGAAATTCCAGAAGTGAACTGGAGGCGGGCCGGAGCATTGGTGAGTGGCTGCGTGGGCACAGGATGTCTGCGGGGGACCATTAGAAGCCCCGGGTAAGTTCAGCTCATTTTCCCCCGACCCCCCTACAGTATCCCTTTAAGGCAAGTTAAATAGTACTTGGTGGCTGGCACTGGCAGTGGAGTGAGGAGGAGTCCGAGTAGCAGAGTGACGCGTTGAGGCCGGGCAGCGGGCGGTTCAGCGGTAGTACCCTTGTGGTACTTCCGCCCTTTCTCTGACCTCACGTCCTCTACGTGATGACGCATACGAGGGTACGCGTGACGCGTACCCTCGTATGCAGAGGACGTGAGGTCAGAGAAAGGGCGGAAGTACCACAAGGGTACTACCGCTGAACCGCCCGCTGCCCGGCCTCAACGCGTCACTCTCCTACTCGGACTCCTCCTCCTCCTCACTCCACTGCCAGTGCCAGCCACCAAGTACTATTTAACTTGCCTTAAACTTTTGTATGGGGAAGCGGGCAGAGGGGGGAGCGCTAGCGGAGGGGGTGGGGGGAATTTCCGACCCCCCCCCCCCCCCCCCGCGATCGGGGCATGCTACCCCCTTATGCCTGCGACCCCATAGGGGGGCCGTATTGCGGCATGTTCGGGCGAACAGGGCCCTGTTCGGCCGAACAGGGGCCCTGTTCGGCCCTGTTCGGCGGCCATTCAGTAGTTCGGGGCGAACCCGAACTTAAAAGGCCGAACACCATCAGGTGTTCGGCCGAACTCGAACATCACCCGAACAGGGTGATGTTCTGCAGAACCCGAACAGTGGCGAACACTGTTCGCCCAACACTAATTGCTACCTCTCCGTCCTCCTCCACTTCCGGTAGAGGCCCTGTTAGCTTTGCCAGCTGAGGCATACTGCGCATGCGCGGGCGGGCCGCGCGATTGCCCCACCGAGCTCCTGTTGCCGGAAGGGTTCTGCGCCTGCATAGTACTACTGCGCAGAACACCCCCAGCCACAGGAGCGATACATGGGACTGCGCACGGGTGGACTGCGCCGGCTGGTCCTGATCCAGGAGGCGGAAGAGAACAGAAAGGGAGCGATCTGTCTGGAGGGGGCTGGAGGAAGTCCCAGGTATGTATAAAACTTTCATAGCCTTTCATCTCAGGTACTGTAACGATCGGTGTCAGCACACAGAGAGAATCTGATTATTGGTGATCTGCAGTATCACCAACAATACAGATATATACCCGATTATTGATGATCTGCAGAATAACCGATAATCCAAGTATAACTAACCTCTGGACACCTATATAGTGTGAGTGATTGGTGCAACAGTAATGACTTTGAGTATGACCACCCGAGGAGCAGGTGGTCTTTGGCAGTATGGGCGATACTGCCTTCTGAGAAGTGCAAAAACCTTCCAGCAGCCTGAGACCTCCAAAGGGGTGGAGTCCCAGGCTGAAAATAGGAAGGACCTGTGAGTGAGTGACACTTGAAGGTGGATGTCACTAGCAGGTCTGGAGACTATCTCTTAAGGAGAGAGATAGCTCTCAAGGTCGGGCAGGCCATGTCGGCAACACACGGACAGACAAGGTACAGAGACAGAAGGCTGATTCGGTATCCAAAGGCAGGCAGGGTTGGCAACAGATAATCAGATATGCGTAGGTACCGAATCAGAAAGCAGAGGGATAGTCAGAAAAGCATTAGGTCATAACAGATATCAAACAATGCCTAGTCTTGGGTGTGAGGTCCGTGGTCTTTACACCCTGGAATTAGTCTGGAGTATAATATGATGGTACACAGTATCCCTAGTCTTGGGTGTGAGGTCCGTGGTCTCGACACCCTGGAACTAGCCTAAAGTATAACAGAATGATAACACAAAGTCCCTAATCTTGGGTGTGAGGTCCGTGGTCTTGACACCCTGGAACTAGTCTGAATTATAAAAGAATGATAACACAAAGTCCCTAATCTTGGGTGTGAGGTCCGTGGTCTTGACACCCTGGAACTAGTCTGAATTATAAAAGAATGATAACACAAAGTCCCTAATCTTGGGTGTGAGGTCCGTGGTCTCGACACCCTGGAACTAGTCTGAATTATTACACAATGATAACACAAAGTCCCTAATCTTGGGTGTGAGGTCCGTGGTCTCGACACCCTGGAATTAGTCTGAAGTATAACACAATGATAAACAGAAATAATCTGGCTCAGTGTGAATTCCCAGGTCCTCCTGGTTCTAACACACTGTAGGATCTTACATTTGGTTGAACAGCGAGGAGAACGCCAGCGCATACCACTAAGGCTGCATCTGAAATTACCACCAGCTCAGTGTGAAGCACCTAAATAGATTTTCTGCACACTTCGCATTCAATTCAGATGCAAATCATATGCAAATCTGCTACAGATAATCATGCAAACAGGAAACTCAGGAGGAGGGGCTGGGAGCAGCTAACCTGACAGTTACATTTGTTACAAAGTTAGAAAAGGTGGGGGGAAAGGCTGCGCATCCCTAAGCACATGTTGCAATTGAATGGTTAATCGCACAGGCATACACTGCCTCTGTCAGACTGAAAAATGCATGCCCTGCATCCAAGACAAGTGCTAACATTTATTAAACTAGGAGGAACTTTAGCTTCCAATATGGTTTGCATGCAAAGTATATTATACTAGACACTTGCGCCACGGTGAGGCAAACCTCTGGGCAAGTGACCTAACCTAAATTTAAAACCTTGGAAGCAGCTAAGCAAAAAAAAAAGTGTAACTTACACCGCCATACACCGCCTCTGCCAGACTGAAAAATACATGCCCTGCATCCCAGCCCCTCCTCCTGAGTTTCCTGTTTGCATGATAAGTTGTAGCAGATTTGCATATGATTTGCATCTGAATTGAATGCGAAGTGTGCAGAAAATCTATTTAGGTGCTTCACACTGAGCTGGTGGTCATTTCAGATGCAGCCTTAGTGGTATGCGCTGGCGTTCTCCTCGCTGTTCAACCAAATGTAAGTTACACATTTTTTTTGCTTAGCTGCTCCCAAGGGTTTAAATTTAGGTTAGGTCACTTGCCCGGAGGTTTGCCTCACCGTGGCGCAAGTGTCTAGTATAATATACTTTGCATGCAAACCATATTGGAAGCTAAAGTTCCTCCTAGTTTAATAAATGTTAGCACTTGTCTTGGATGCAGGGCATGCATTTTTCAGTCTGGCAGAGGCAGTGTATGCCTGTGCGATTAACCATTCAATTGCAACATGTGTTTAGGGATGCGCAGCCTTTCCCCCACCTTTCCTAACTTTGTAACAAATGTAACTGTCAGGTTAGCTGCTCCCAGCCCCTCCTCCTGAGTTTCCTGTTTGCATGATAAGTTGTAGCAGATTTGCATATGATTTGCATCTGAATTGAATGCGAAGTGTGCAGAAAATCTATTTAGGTGCTTCACACTGAGCTGGTGGTCATTTCAGATGCAGCCTTAGTGGTATGCGCTGGCGTTCTCCTCGCTGTTCAACCAAATGTAAGTTACACATTTTTTTGCTTAGCTGCTCCCAAGGTTTTAAATTTATGTTAGGTCACTTGCCCGGAGGTTTGCCTCACCGTGGCGCAAGTGTCTAGTATAATATACTTTGCATGCAAACCATATTGGAAGCTAAAGTTCCTCCTAGTTTAATAAATGTTAGCACTTGTCTTGGATGCAGGGCATGCATTTTTCAGTCTGGCAGAGGCGGTGTATGCCTGTGCAATTAACCATTCAATTGCAACATGTGCTTAGGGATGCGCAGCCTTTCCCCCCACCTTTCCTAACTTTGTAACAAATGTAACTGTCAGGTCAGCTGCTCCCAGCCCCTCCTCCTGAGTTTCCTGTTTGCATGATAAGTTGTAGCAGATTTGCATATGATTTGCATCTGAATTGAATGAGAAGTGTGCAGAAAATCTATTTAGGTGCTTCACACTGAGCTGGTGGTCATTTCAGATGCAGCCTTAGTGGTATGCGCTGGCGTTCTCCTCGCTGTTCAACCAAATGTAAGTTACAAATTTTTTTTGCTTAGTTGCTCCCAAGGTTTTAAATTTAGGTTAGGTCACTTGCCCGGAGGTTTGCCTCACCGTGGCGCAAGTGTCTAGTATAATATACTTTGCATGCAAACCATATTGGAAGCTAAAGTTCCTCCTAGTTTAATAAATGTTAGCACTTGTCTTGGATGCAGGGCATGCATTTTTCAGTCTGGCAGAGGCGGTGTATGCCTGTGCGATTAACCATTCAATTGCAACATGTGTTTAGGGATGCGCAGCCTTTCCCTCACCTTTCCTAACTTTGTAACAAATGTAACTGTCAGGTTAGCTGCTCCCAGCCCCTCCTCCTGAGTTTCCTGTTTGCATGATAAGTTGTAGCAGATTTGCATATGATTTGCATCTGAATTGAATGCAAAGTGTGCAGAAAATCTATTTAGGTGCTTCACACTGAGCTGGTGGTCATTTCAGATGCAGCCTTAGTGGTATGCGCTGGCGTTCTCCTCGCTGTTCAACCAAATGTAAGTTACACATTTTTTTGCTTAGCTGCTCCCAAGGTTTTAAATTTAGGTTAGGTCACTTGCCCGGAGGTTTGCCTCACCGTGGCGCAAGTGTCTAGTATAATATACTTTGCATGCAAACCATATTGGAAGCTAAAGTTCCTCCTAGTTTAATAAATGTTAGCACTTGTCTTGGATGCAGGGCATGCATTTTTCAGTCTGGCAGAGGCGGTGTATGCCTGTGCAATTAACCATTCAATTGCAACATGTGCTTAGGGATGCGCAGCCTTTCCCCCCACCTTTCCTAACTTTGTAACAAATGTAACTGTCAGGTCAGCTGCTCCCAGCCCCTCCTCCTGAGTTTCCTGTTTGCATGATAAGTTGTAGCAGATTTGCATATGATTTGCATCTCAATTGAATGCGAAGTGTGCAGAAAATCTATTTGGGTGCTTCACACTGAGCTGGTGGTCATTTCGGATGCAGCCTTAGTGGTATGCGCTGGCGTTCTCCTCGCTGTTCAACCAAATGTAAGTTACACATTTTTTTTGCTTAGCTGCTCCCAAGGTTTTAAATTTAGGTTAGGTCACTTGCCCGGAGGATTGCCTCACCGTGGCGCAAGTGTCTAGTATATTATACTTTGCATGCAAACCATATTGGAAGCTAAAGTTCCTCCTAGTTTAATAAATGTTAGCACTTGTCTTGGATGCAGGGCATGCATTTTTCAGTCTGGCAGAGGCGGTGTATGCCTGTGCGATTAACCATTCAAATGTAACATGTGCTTAGGGATGCGCAGCCTTTCCCCCCACCTTTCCTAACTTTGTAACAAATGTAACTGTCAGGTTAGCTGCTCCCAGCCCCTCCTCCTGAGTTTCCTGTTTGCATGATAAGTTGTAGCAGATTTGCATATGATTTGCATCTGAATTGAATGAGAAGTGTGCAGAAAATCTATTTAGGTGCTTTACACTGAGCTGGTGGTCATTTCAGATGCAGCCTTAGTGGTATGCGCTGGCGTTCTCCTCGCTGTTCAACCAAATGTAAGTTACACATTTTTTTTTGCTTAGTTGCTCCCAAGGTTTTAAATTTAGGTTAGGTCACTTGCCCGGAGGTTTGCCTCACCGTGGCGCAAGTGTCTAGTATAATATACTTTGCATGCAAACCATATTGGAAGCTAAAGTTCCTCCTAGTTTAATAAATGTTAGCACTTGTCTTGGATGCAGGGCATGCATTTTTCAGTCTGGCAGAGGCGGTGTATGCCTGTGCGATTAACCATTCAATTGCAACATGTGTTTAGGGATGCGCAGCCTTTCCCCCCACCTTTCCTAACTTTGTAACAAATGTAACTGTCAGGTCAGCTGCTCCCAGCCCCTCCTCCTGAGTTTCCTGTTTGCATGATAAGTTGTAGCAGATTTGCATATGATTTGCATCTGAATTGAATGCGAAGTGTGCAGAAAATCTATTTGGGTGCTTCACACTGAGCTGGTGGTCATTTCGGATGCAGCCTTAGTGGTATGCACTGGCGTTCTCCTCGCTGTTCAACCAAATGTAAGTTACACATTTTTTTTGCTTAGCTGCTCCCAAGGTTTTAAATTTAGGTTAGGTCACTTGCCCGGAGGATTGCCTCACCGTGGCGCAAGTGTCTAGTATAATATACTTTGCATGCAAACCATATTGGAAGCTAAAGTTCCTCCTAGTTTAATAAATGTTAGCACTTGTCTTGGATGCAGGGCATGCATTTTTCAGTCTGGCAGAGGCGGTGTATGCCTGTGCGATTAACCATTCAATTGCAACATGTGCTTAGGGATGCGCAGCCTTTCCCCCCACTTTCCTAACTTTGTAACAAATGTAACTGTCAGGTCAGCTGCTCCCAGCCCCTCCTCCTGAGTTTCCTGTTTGCATGATAAGTTATAGCAGATTTGCATATGATTTGCATCTGAATTGAATGTGAAGTGTGCAGAAAATCTATTTAGGTGCTTCACACTGAGCTGGTGGTCATTTCAGATGCAGCCTTAGTGGTATGCGCTGGCGTTCTCCTCGCTGTTCAACCAAATGTAAGTTACACATTTTTTTTGCTTAGCTGCTTCCAAGGTTTTAAATTTAGGTTAGGTCACTTGCCCGGAGGTTTGCCTCACCGTGGCGCAAGTGTCTAGTATAATATACTTTGCATGCAAACCATATTGGAAGCTAAAGTTCCTCCTAGTTTAATAAATGTTAGCACTTGTCTTGGATGCAGGGCATGCATTTTTCAGTCTGGCAGAGGCGGTGTATGCCTGTGCGATTAACCATTCAATTGCAACATGTGCTTAGGGATGCGCAGCCTTTCCCCCCACCTTTCCTAACTTTGTAACAAATGTAACTGTCAGGTCAGCTGCTCCCAGCCCCTCCTCCTGAGTTTCCTGTTTGCATGATAAGTTGTAGCAGATTTGCATATGATTTGCATCTGAATTGAATGCGAAGTGTGCAGAAAATCTATTTGGGTGCTTCACACTGAGCTGGTGGTCATTTCGGATGCAGCCTTAGTGGTATGCACTGGCGTTCTCCTCGCTGTTCAACCAAATGTAAGTTACACATTTTTTTTGCTTAGCTGCTCCCAAGGTTTTAAATTTAGGTTAGGTCACTTGCCCGGAGGATTGCCTCACCGTGGCGCAAGTGTCTAGTATAATATACTTTGCATGCAAACCATATTGGAAGCTAAAGTTCCTCCTAGTTTAATAAATGTTAGCACTTGTCTTGGATGCAGGGCATGCATTTTTCAGTCTGGCAGAGGCGGTGTATGCCTGTGCGATTAACCATTCAATTGCAACATGTGCTTAGGGATGCGCAGCCTTTCCCCCCACTTTCCTAACTTTGTAACAAATGTAACTGTCAGGTCAGCTGCGCCCAGCTCCTCCTCCTGAGTTTCCTGTTTGCATGATAAGTTATAGCAGATTTGCATATGATTTGCATCTGAATTGAATGTGAAGTGTGCAGAAAATCTATTTAGGTGCTTCACACTGAGCTGGTGGTCATTTCAGATGCAGCCTTAGTGGTATGCGCTGGCGTTCTCCTCGCTGTTCAACCAAATGTAAGTTACACATTTTTTTTGCTTAGCTGCTTCCAAGGTTTTAAATTTAGGTTAGGTCACTTGCCCGGAGGTTTGCCTCACCGTGGCGCAAGTGTCTAGTATAATATACTTTGCATGCAAACCATATTGGAAGCTAAAGTTCCTCCTAGTTTAATAAATGTTAGCACTTGTCTTGGATGCAGGGCATGCATTTTTCAGTCTGGCAGAGGCGGTGTATGCCTGTGCGATTAACCATTCAATTGCAACATGTGCTTAGGGATGCGCAGCCTTTCCCCCCACCTTTTCTAACTTTGTAACAAATGTAACTGTCAAGTTAGCTGCTCCCAGCCCCTCCTCCTGAGTTTCCTGTTTGCATGATAAGTTGTAGCAGATTTGCATATGATTTGCATCTGAATTGAATGCGAAGTATGCAGAAAATCTATTTAGGTCCTTCACAGTGAGCTGGTGGTCATTTGAGATGCAGCCTTAGTGGTATGCACTGGCGTTCTCCTCGCTGTTCAACCAAATGTAAGTTACACATTTTTTTTGCTTAGCTGCTCCCAAGGTTTTAAATTTAGGTTAGGTCACTTGCCCGGAGGTTTGCCTCACCATGGCGCAAGTGTCTAGTATAATATACTTTGCATGCAAACCATATTGGAAGCTAAAGTTCCTCCTAGTTTAATAAATGTTAGCACTTGTCTTGGATGAAGGGCATGCAGTCTGGCAGAGACGGTGTATGCCTATGCGATTAACCATTCAATTGCAACATGTGTTTAGGGATGCGCAGCCTTTCCCCCCACCTTTCCTAACACTGTAGGATCTGACTAAGGTCTGTGTGCTTCCACGTAAGTGTTCGCAACGACAGACAACCTGAGACTGATCAGCAGTAACTATATATAAAGCAGCACTCTCCGGCGCCACCCATCAGTGATTGACCAATAGTCACTTGCTCTGAGGTCAGCTGACCAGGTGCTGATCCCTCCTTGACTGTCATAAAGGTTCTGCCTCTCAGCGCGCGCGCGTGTATTTCTCAATCTGTGTGAACTAACAGACCCAGCCACACCAAACGCACACTGCTGCGTGCAAACCGCCGCGCTGGACGCGGAATCAGCTGCCTTGCTGTCAGTACACGCGGTGGCTTTTCCGCGTTCCATTACAGGTACATTTTAAAGGGGAACTGAAGAGAGAGGTATATGGAGGCTGTCATGTTTATTTCCTTTTAATCAATACCAGTTGCCTGGCAGCCCTGCTGGTCTATTTCTCTGCAGTAGTATCTGATTAAAACCAGAAACAAGCATGCAGCTAGTCTTGTCAGATCAGACTTATAAGTCTGAACCACTGAAACACCTGATCTGCTGCATGCTTGTTCAGGGGCTATGGCTAATAGTATTAAAGGCAGAGGATCAGCAGGGCTGCCAGGCAACTGGTATTGTCTAAAAGTAAATAAACATGACAGCCTCCATATACCTCTCTCTTCAGTTCCCCTTTAAATATCCATATGTCCAAGAAAATTACAAAACCACACAGGCTTTCATAGAGTGTCCTAATTTTTTGACATGGCTGTATACGATCCTAGTGGTGCTGGGTCACCAAGAGCTGTCTGGGTAATCTCTACTACGGCACAAGAAAACTGATCCATGGTGCAATCAGACCGGCAGAAACAGAGTTTCATGTCAACGCAAAACAGTTTTCTGCAAAGTAATTTACATTAATTATACGGTAAAAATATTAATGACTGTTTGCACGGATATCCACACCCTTCAAGACAGGATTTAGCAGATGCAGTTTGGAAGGAAACACAACCTCGAACCGGTCTGGATCAAACTTGTCAGTTTTTAACATTCTTCTTTGTAATACTGCTCAGCTCTGTCAAGTTCCGTGAAGATTGTCAGTAATTAGCCTTTTATCAAGAGCCCAGGCACAAATCCTTGTTTGGCTTGAGATCTGGACTCTGGCTTGACCTCTCCAGGACATTGTTGTTTTTATGCCACAGTTGTGTAGTTTGCCTTTATGTTTAGGGTCTTTGTCTTTATGAGAAATGAATATTGCCCTTGCTAGTGTTTTCTCCATGGTTAAATCAAGCGTTTCCCTGTATTCATTCTATACCCTGCACTCAAAGCCTTCCAGGACTTGATGCAGAGAAGCACCCGCCACCATGTTTCACAGTAGAGGTGGTGTATTTATAATAATGTGCATGCAATCCTTGGAAAAACCAAACATGATATTTTTTTAATCATGTAGCTAGCCTAGCGCCGCGGTGGGTATCGGTGAATCGGCGCAGAGCGGCGGCGATCGGGCAGTACACGCAGCTAGCAAAGTACTAGCTGCGTGTAATAAAAAAAAATTTGCAAATCGGCCCAGCAGGGCCTGAGAAATCCTCCTGCGTGGCATAGCCCGAGCTGAGCTCGGGCTTACCGCCAGGAAGGTTAAGGGATACTCAGTGACTTGGAGACATTATTTTATCCACCCACTGATTGTACTTTTTATTAGGCTATTAGACTGTTTTGCTGACAGTGATGTACTGTCTTCACAGCATAGGTTATTCCACAATAGTAACCAAACTTTTTTTAGATACTCATTGTCTGGACCCAACTCTGCAACAAGCTAGCAGAGACAGGACCTGATGGTGTATGACCATATTGGGAGGAGGAGCCTTAATGTGAACCTGAGACAAAAGAAGTTTCAGGTTTTATACTCACCTGGGCAGGCCCGGATTTACATCACGGGAGCCTGTAGGCGCAGATATTCTGGCACCCTAGACTCCGCCCTCCATGAACCTACAAACCCCACTGAACCGCACCACAAGTGTGCTGGCTGTCCCAGCTGACACTTCTCGCTTAGTTTTCTTGCCTGTCATAGGCAGCTACAGGTGTCCCTTATTATTAGGTAGCCAGAGGTACCCTCAGTATTAAGAAGCTACAGGTGCCCCAGACTGAAGGGAGGTCTGGTTAGTGGAATGCCGAGACCCTGGTGAGTAACCTCTCATTTACACTCCGCTTAGGACTCTGTACAGGTAAGGCAGGAGGGAGGCATTTGGGGAAGGGAGTGAGAGCGCCTTTTCATCATCAGGCGCCTCTAGGCACGTGTCTACATTGCCCCATGGTAAATCCGGCCCTGCACCTGGGGCTTCCTTCATCCCCCTTGAGGCCGCTTATTCACTCACGATCTCCCCGGACCACTCCTGTTCCCTGCTGGATGGCCTGGTACTCTGGCCGAGACATGCTTCATCACGCATGTGAGGCCTGACCATGAGCGCTCCGTCGCGCTCCCCTGGCCGGTGAGGAGAGGGACCGAACGGCCTCAAGGGGGCTGGAGGAAGCCCCAGAGGAGTATAACCTCTGATGACTTCTTGTTGCCCTCAAAAACACCGGGGGCGTAACTAGAAGGGAGCAGAACCCTGCCAGGGCCCCCAACTACTAACCTTCCCTTCATCCGATACAGGAGACTATACTTCACATCAGCTGTCTTTGTGGCTACACTTGTGTGAAGATCATGATGGCCACACTTGTTTTATGACCTTTGTGAGATGGGCCTCCAGGCTGTGAAGGGCCACAAGGGGAGGGGCGTAAACCGGGCCGGTTCTCTCATGAAGCAAGGTGAAACATGTGCATCAGGCGCAGAGATTACAGGGGCGGCATGTTTGTACTGTGTTTACACTAACAGCATGCAGGAGAAGTGAGAGGAGAGCGAGGTGAAGAGGTCATCATTGGGGAAAAGCAGCTTGTTGTGCTGTGTGAGGAGTCTGACAGTGAGTGAGGAGGGGGAGGCAGGAGAGCAGCCGTGTTTCATCTGACTTGCACAGCAGAAGGGAGGAGGTGGTACTGCTGTCCTGACTAAGGAGGGATGGAGGACAGCCGACAGGCTGAGGGTCAGCAGTTTGTTTGTCACAGACTCACAGCCAGCCAGCGTGCTATTGTGTTGAGCTGCAGCATGTCATGTGAGAGCAGTAAATGAGGCAGAGTAAATTGTCGGGTGCTGTGGGATCATTCAGACAGGGGGGGCGACGCATCCTCACAAGTTGGTTCCAGGCCCTGATCGTGAACACTGTGTGGCCCCATCAAGGAGCCCCATGAACTGTAGTTACGCCACTGAACCACACCTTGTAAAATTCAGCCGCCACTAGCAGTCGACTGCAGACTAATCTGCTAGCCATCATACACACACAGACTCCTGCACTGCACAGAGCTCTGTCCCTGTCTATGGCAACTGAAACAATTTCATACATTGATGCCAATCTGCCCACACTTGGGTTGGCGGTCGCGTACTCTAGATCAGCCTCGGGCTTCCGATCCGAAAACCATGAGCACAGCACACAATGCCATCTTACACTGGCAACAATGATACGCAACGAACACACACCACAGGCACTGGCATCACAGTACTCCGCAGTCTCCCTCTGGGAATGCAAATTCTCTGCTTAGTACACAGAAGACTAACTTATTCAATAAACATTTACTATTCCACAAGGTAGAAACAGGGCGGAAAAAATACAAACAAAAATAATATTTACAAAAAACAAAAAGTAACAATGATGACACACAACAACGCACTTGCTTATAAACCAGAAATAGCGTTACCCCGTGGAAGAGGTCTAATTATGGCCGTGGAAGGACACATTTAGCTGATCAGGAATCAGGATAAATCCTCTGGCTCAGGAAACCCCCTTCTGAGTAAAGACACCGACTTGATCTGAGAGCTCATTCTTATAGGACAGACTGTACTGCAGATTTATTGCAGGAGTTGTATCAGCTGTAACAAAGAAATGTTTTTCTTTAAAGGTTATTATGCTGTTGTGCATCTTTAAGAGCAGAGAAGAAGTTCTGAGTTCAGGTCCGCTTTAAGGGCTAGTTCACACTGACTTTTTGCTGGCATTAGGGCTGGTTCATACAGGCGTTTTTGTGGCGTTTAATGCAGCATTTTTTGGGATCTACCACCGTCCCATTCCAGTGAATGGGAGCGTTTAGAGCTGGCTTTTGCTGGCTTTCATGACAGCCTGGCGGTAGATCCCGGTGTTGCGTCTCATATTGAAAGCAACATGCTGCTTTCAGAGCCGGTGGCAGAGACCAGAATTGCTAGCTTTGAACGCTTCCTAAAAGCCTTCAAAAGCTAGCGTCTAAACGCTGGAATTTAAACGCCGGCGTTTGAACGTGGCGCCGAGCAAAAGCTCGGCAGAAGCCCGTGTGAATCAGCCCTTTAGGGCAGTTGATCCCAGCGTCTCATCTCATCTCAAAAGCAACATGCAGCTTCTAGAAGGCGTTAGAAAGCCCATAAAAGCCAAAGAAAGCCCATAAAAGCCCAGGCTTTCCATATACTTCCTGTAAAAGCCACCAAAAGCCCAGAAAACGCAACGCTCTCCTGAAAGCCATTAAAAGCTAAGCTGTTAAATGCTGGCATTCTTGAAAAAAAAACACAGCGTTTGAACGAAACACTAAGCAGAAGCTCAGCAGAAGCCCATGTGAATCAGTCCTTAACGTAGCATTTTTGCAAGTGAAGGGTGAATTTCCACCAGGTTTCTGGTAAGGTGCATCATGCCTGGGTTCTGCTCACTTCTCAGTCATCAGAAGGAAAAGGACCTCCTCTCTTCTGAGGACAGAGTGGTGCTACACGGGGTCCAGGATGGCTTGATGGCCTTGCTGCTGACGTCAAGGCTAGATTTATACTTTTTCCGCACCTAGGCCAATTTTCTTGTTGCTCACCTTCCCCACCTCTCTCATTCTATGTGCAGCACCTCTTCCATGAATAACATGTATGTACAGAAGCCCCTCTCTTCCATATAAAGCTCCCTTTGGGGAAGGGGCAGCTGCACTGTTGCTCTCCATGTGCAGCCTCTCTTATCTACTTGCAACTACCTCTTCTAAGTACAGTAGCTATTCTTTCATATCCAGCCTCCCCCCTTGTACAGCAGCTGCCCAAGACCCAGGTCTTAATGGCCTTTCCAGAAACCCGACCTTAGCTGAAGTTGATGGTCAGGTGTGGCTCTTTGGCCAAACAGGGGTCAAGTTCCTGGATGGAGCAAACCTCTAGCAGGTTTAGGGTTATCTTCTGACCACCATACTTGACTGGATAAAAGTTTGGTTTCTTCTTTGTCACTCTCCCCTTTCCACAGTTCTCTCTCTCCCAGGGGTGCAGCTAGGCCCAGGTGAACCAGGCAGCCATTTGGGGCCTCACCCGGTTGAGACTTGTATGACCCCTGTTGCCTTCCCATGACTCACTCATAGACCTCATATCAGCGACAATGTGAACAGGGGGGAGAGCGGTGCAGTGACCACAGAGTACCATATTTTTCGCCCCAAAAATGCCCCTTTTCTATTCATTTTCGGGCTGCAATCGCATAAACGCGTACATGATCGCCAAAACATGTACGCAAATATCTTTATTAAAAATCGCAGGGACTGCCCCCCCCCCCCCCCCCCCACACACACACACACACACACACTTTTGGGGGTGAAAAAGTGCGTCTTATAAGGCGAAAAATATGGTACACTTCAGATGCAGAAGTGATGTCATTACTCATTTCGTGCATTAAAAGTGTGCCGCGCGGTTACTATGCGCTGCTCTCCTCTTTTCAGGTGTCTGTCCATCTGCAGGTCTTTGAGTGTTGGGGATGGTGAGCCAGAAGAACGCTACACGCCCTCACTGACATCAGTGCCCTACATGGGGAGGCACCTTTGGCTGACTATACTGGGGGGACACTGTGGCTACTTATATGGTGTTGGCTACCTATACTGAGAGACAACCTGGCTACCTATACAGGGGGTGGCTACCTATAGTGGGGGAACACCTGGGCTACCTATACTGGGGTGTACAACTTTGGCTACCTACCTATACTGGCTACCTATCATAATGGGAGAAGGGGCCTCTGCTAAGGGGGCCACAAAAACCTTAAAGTGAACCCGAGATAAAAATAAACTGATGCAATAAACAATTATACGTATCCTCCTACTCCTACAAATGACTTTTTTTAAGTATCCCATGGTTTTCTTTTATATTTAAACATTTACAAAGTAGGTTGAATGTTTTACTGTCTCTAATCAGTGGCAGCCTATTAAGTGTCCCAGAGTCAGAAAAAGGTCAATAGTTCACGTATTTTATCTCTCCCTGCCCTCAGACGTTGCATTCTGCCAGGAAAACTTTTATGGTTGTAATTTGCTTATCAGTGATGTTTACTATATTTTCAACAAGACAGAAGCTGTCACTTGCCTAGAAATTAACCCTTTCAGGCAGCAAAATCAAACAAGTAACATAGCCTGGTTATTGATATGTTTGGCCCTCTACATACACCTGTTTACCCCATCATGTCACATGTCACTTCGGGTACACTTTAAGCTAAATACTCACCTGACGATCATCTTCCTGCGGACAGAGTACACGCGACGTCACACGACTAGTTCGAACGGGAAATCAAGCGATTGCGGTACTTTTTGCAGAGTCTCCTGTAGCCTCCTGTTGTGAAATTGCAGAAACGATCGGTCGTCGTTCAAAAAATCGCCACTTGTTGGAAAAATCGTTAAAAAAATTGCGTAGTGGGTACAGTGCTTTAGCAGCACCCTTGCGTCCGACCCCCCCCCCCCCCCCCCCCCCCCCCACACACACACACACACGCACCCACACCCTTCTTCCACTTCTATCTCTGAAGCTGAATTCTAATTTCAGTGCCTGGGATGATGAGATTCCCTTACACTGATTCTCTCTCTCTCTCAGGTTGAATCAGGAGTCATGAAGTTTTCCTGTGTCCCCCCTCACAGGCTCACGTCTCTCCCTCTCTCCTCCCCTCTCCTGCTGAATAACAGCACAGTCACTAAATAGCACTTGTGTTAGGAAAGAATTCTGAGGACAGATGGAGAAGTAAGAAGAGAGGGAGACAGAGTCAGAAAGGAGGGGTGACAAAGCTAGAGAGAGAGGAGAGGGCTTCAGGGGGAAGAGAGGAGAAGAGACAGATGGAGGAGGTACATACAGAGCTGACAGATCAGGAGACAGGCAGGACTTAGCAGAGAGACAGAGGGGGGAGAGAGAAAGTCAGGGTGAGACAGGCAGGGTGGGGAAGGAGGGAAAGAGACAGAGGGGGAGGGAGGGAGAGAAACTGAACAGAAAGCTAGAGAAAGACGAGAGCAGCAGGAGGAAATGGGACACAGATGAGGAGGAGAACAAAGGCAGCTACAGGAGCTCAGAGAACAAGCGGGACACACAGAAACTTCTGAGAACTGCTCCCAATGAATGGACAGCGAGCGACACCGCCGGCCGCGACACCCACCGGTGTCACCGAGACCGCATGAGACCGACACGATGACAGACACCCCCTGAAGGAGCAAGACGGGGCAAGGAGGGGAGACATCCCAACTGTAAAGTGACAGACATCAGGGGACACCCCGACACCGTCCAGGCAGGTGAGTGCAATCCAGGGAATAGCTGCTAATAGAGGTCAACTGATGGATAGAGGGAGAGAGAGAGAGAGAGAGATACAGAGAGAGAGAGAGAAAGAGAGAGAGAGAGATAACAGATAGATAGACAGATAGATACCAGAAATATAGATCATTAACAGATAGGTAGATAACAGATGGATGAATAAAAAGATAGATAAATAACAGATGGGTGGATAGATAAAAAGATCGATAGATAGATAAACAGATGGAGAGATAGACAGACAGACAGGTAGATAGATAGATCAATCGATAGATAGATATGTATAGTTATATATAGATAACAAATATATATATATATATATAAACAGATAAATAGACAGATAGCTATCTAGATAACAATAGATAGATAGATAGATAGACAGTTTGCTAATAGATAGATAACTAATAGATAGATAGACAGATAAGATAACCGATGGATTGATAGATACAGAATAGATAACAAATACATGGCTAGATACAGTAGATACCAGGTAGATAACAAATACATTCCAGATAAAGAGGTAGATAACAGTAGTTAGATCATAGATAGATAGATAGATTATAAGAGACAGATAAATAGATAGCTAGATAGATAGATTACAGACCAATTGATAGATTTATATTAAATAGATATAGTTTTTGTTCAGAAACAGTCAGATGAATAAACAGATAGATACATAGATTTATATCAAATAGAATTATGATTATTGATTTAAAGTGTCATCATCTTAAGTGGCGTTGTGCAAAGTAAAAAAAAACAAACATGGGTTCATAATAATACAGACATTAGTGCATAATACAGAAATGGTAGACAATATAATACACTAGAGAGAAAATTGCACACACAGTGATTATTAACAAAAATGTACAGCAACTCACAATACACAAGAAAGAGGGAACCCTGCCAGTGGCGTAGCTAAGGAGTTGTGGGCCCCGATGCAAGTTTTACAATGGGGCCCCCCAAGCACTCTATACATAGCAATTGATACAGCGCACCAAAACCTGCCAATGGCAACTACAGTGTTAGAGATGCAAGAAGGGGATGGGGAGCAGCTTGTTAATGATTACCACTGTTCAATGTATCTATAGAAGTGATTATTATGAGCACAGGACCAATAGAAAGATAATACTGCAGTTGAGGGAGGGCCCTTCGGGGCCCCTTTGGCCCAAGGGCCCCGATGCGGTGGCAAACTCTGCACACCTTCTTGCTACGCCGCTGAACCCTGCCCTTGCGAGCTGAATTATTGTTGTAAGATAGATAGATAGGCAGATCGATAACCAGACAGGTAGACAGATAGATGTTAGACAGACAGATACATGTGAAAAAGTAAGTACACCCCATGGAAATTGTTTTGTGCATATGGTTATTTGTTCTTTATTTCAGCAATATCCGTAAATGGGGTATCATTTAACGCATATCAATCACCATTCATATTTTGTAGTCCTTTGAATCATTTAAACAAGCATAAGTGCAGATTTTGCATGTTTAAAAAGTACTACCTCAAATATCGAAACTTAAAAAGAAACTGTAACCAAGGATTGAACTTCATCCCAATCAGTAGCTGATACCCCCTTTCCCATGAGAAATCTTTACCTTTTCTCCAATAGATCATCAGAGGGGTCTGTGTGGCTGATATTGTGGTAAAACCCCCAGACCATGGTGCTGACAGTTTCCTGTCTGTGAACCTCACTGTGTCGTGGGTAATAACAGCTTTTTTTTAACTGCCAACCAAGCAATACCACCTTCTGTGCATAGAACTCTCAGTAAATTAACATTCCGAACACAGCACACATGATACATTTCAGAATGTAAATCGAGGTGAGGAAATGGGCAAACACTGTCTAAATTTATAAATAACTTTTGTAAAAAAAATAAATTCAAAAAAAAACAATTTTATTCATGATGTTATTTTCAGTAGAGTTTTTCTTTGAAGTGTACCAGATCTGAAGCTAGGATCAAAAAAGTAAATTCTTACCTACGAAGAGGAAACCCTCAGCTACGTATTTGCTTTTTGAAGTTTTTGAGCCTCGGGTTCTCTTTAAAATCCAGCGCTCCAAATGAGCTGCAAGTGAATAGAACCTCGCTATAGAGGATTTCGGAGCACCTGTTTGGTGTGCTCTTTGTTGTGGAGGTGTGTGGTGCCTTCCTGCCAAGACTGAGACTGAAAGAGCTTCAAGAGTTTTATAAAAGTAGATTATACATGCCGATATGTCTGGGAAGAGATTTAAGAAGATAGCCAGACAATTAGACTTCTGTCATTCCAGTGCCTCTGGAACATCCTCTAGAAACAGGAAGGCTTCTATACAACCGCCAACTTACCTAGCCCAGGTCATCCCGCAAAGCCCGAGAGCAGAACAGAGGATCCTTGAATTTTGGCACACCACCAACAGGCCGGCTCCTCTTACCACCATAATGTCAAAGGAAACAAGTCCACGTCAGAAAAAAACTGCACAGATTAGATCTTTGCTAAATATCATTCTGCCCTCTTGAAGCAGAAGGTATTTTTTATAATGCAGCTTTATGTGAGCAACTGTGGTTT
Organism: Hyperolius riggenbachi; assembly: GCF_040937935.1. Lineage (NCBI taxonomy): Eukaryota > Metazoa > Chordata > Amphibia > Anura > Hyperoliidae > Hyperolius > Hyperolius riggenbachi. The sequence goes on from NC_090648.1 coordinate 44,252,580, forward strand.
CCCATCACGCATCACTCCTGAACATGCAAATCATCTCTTTATGCCCCTGAAAGCAGGGCCGGAAAGCAAGGAGAAACATTTGCATCAGGTGGCAGAGATTACAGGGACAGCATGTTTGTACTGTGTTTACACTAACAGCATGCAGTCAGAGTAGGAGGAGATGCGAGAGGAGAGTGAGGTGAAGAGGTCATCATTGGGGAAAAGCAGCTTGTTGTGCTGTGTGAGGAGTCTGACAGTGAGTGAAGAGGGGGAGGCAGGAGAGCAGCGGTGTTTCATTTGACAGAGTAGAAGGGAGGAGGTGGCACTGCTGTCCTGACTGAGGAGGAATGGAGTGGGTAAGGGTGAACAGTTGGTTTCACAGACTCACAGCCATCCAGTGTGCTATTGTGTCAAGCTACAGCATGTCATGTGAGTATATTAAATGAAGCAGAGTAGATTGTCAGGAGCTGTGTGAGCATTCCAAATTGGGGGGAGGGGGGGGGGGGGCATCCTCACAAGTTTGCCTCAGGCAGCAAAAAGTCTAGAACTGGCCCTGCCTGAAAGCCAGGCACAAATCCAGAACCACAGGTTCTGTAGTGAGAATACGACTTTGTAACTATTACAGAGCCACAGCAATCCAACACGCAAGAATCCTGGTTCAGTCTCTCTGGTCCTCATCAGTGCATGTCACGGATTGATATGGTCCTATGAGATAGGGCTTAGACCTACAGAATACCCAGATAGCTCCAGGACATCTGGAACAATGTGCTTTGGGCAGGTGAGGAAAAGACAGAGTGTAACGATTTGTGTCAGCAAATAACAGAATTCTGATTAAAGGTGATCTGCAGTATCACCTATAATGCAGATGTATACCTGATTATATGGTGATCTGCAGAATCACCTATAATACTGGTATATCAGAAGCTGTGGTGACAACAATTATATAGTGATTTGGTGCAACAGTAGTACTGATAGGTTTAACAATACCTCACCAGAGGAGCTGGTGGGTACTAATAGCACAGTGCCCCTCAACAGAGTCAAGGGCCCTCTGGTGAGAGTAGAGTGGTCAGACAGATCGGGTTCGGCAACAGACAGACAGATGCAGTACAAAATCGGAAGGCAGAGACTGAAAGGTATAAACAGGCAGAGTCAGCAGCAAGATCAGATGGGCAAAGGTACAGAATCGATTAGGCAGAAGAATAGTCAGAACGAGCCAGAGTCATGCACAAATAATACAAAATAGTATAATGATTAGAGCTATCAAACAATTCCTATCTTGTGTGAAATCCCCGGTTCCTCCCGGATCAAAGCACACCGGAACTATTTAAGGGTCTGAGCGCTAACACGAAGTATTCGCAACAGTAGACAATTTGCGAGTGATTCAGCTAGGCTTTTGAAGCAGAGGAGACCCACCAGGCACGCCCCCTCCTATCAGCCAATGAGGAGCAGCAAGCATCTCCTCTGACGTCAGCCGACCGGCCGGCCAGCTGACGTGCCTCCTCCCCACATAAAGGTCCTGTTTATGCGCGCGCGCACGCGACAAAGCAACCCTATGTGCAATAGACAGACCCGTCCTTGGCGTGCTAGACGCCTAAGGCACGGATACAACGCTAGACAGGGAGCTGGAGGCAGCTGCGGTGGTAGCGCTGTTCACCGCGGCTGCCTCTCCAACATTTGTTACACAGAGTAATTAGTTAACAGCAAAATACATGTCAGGGAGCAAATAATTCACCAGAAGACCCTTATACCAAATGTGAAGCATGGTGGGGAAGGTACTATGGTTTGAAGCTATTTTGCAACATTGGGGCCTGCCCTGGGCAGATCACCATCATAGAATCCACTATGGGCCCGGTCCAGTACTCTTTTTCTTCTAAGTTTTCTCCTAGGAGATCATTTTCATCTTCTGTTTAAAATAACGTTTCAGCAATTGAAAAAGTACCAAAAAGTAGAGAATTTTTTCATTGCTTGTTGGTGGCTTAATGCATTTTACTGATAAGATGTGGAATATCACCTACGAGAAAACTTAGAAAAAAAAGTGAATTGGATCATGCCAATAAGTTCTTTATTTCACAAGACAGAGCTTGAAGGTGATATGAGACCATTTATTGGAAAAGTGAAACTTAGCCAGTGCTAGACTTTACACCATGACAATGGTCCTCACTATTCCAGGAAATCCAGCAAGGATTGGCTAGAAAGAGAGATACGGATTGCCCAGAAAGCTCAAGGTGAACCAGAACTCTCAGGTATGGGGCTGAAAGAGACCAAAAAGCCTCCTGACTAAAGTGCTCTGCAAAACAGAAGTATGCCACTCTATACCTTCTGTTGTAAGAAGTCAAACTTCTGTTCTAAAAAGAGGGGCATTTTACCTAGCTGACGTCTTCTTAGGTCTGTCCCTCTGCGCCTCCCACGATGCGGTCCACGCGGTGGTCACGTGAGTACAAACACGTCCTCCTTCCGGGTTGAAGGAGGAAGTGTATAGTCACGTGATGCGCGTGGACCGCATCGTGGGAGGCGCAGAGGGACAGACCTAAGAAGACGTCAGCTAGGTAGAATGCCCCAGCACCCCCCCCCCCCTCCGCCCAGCCCGCACAGGTGATTGCAATTAACAGGATGAAATCCGGATAGCAACTATCCAGCTTTCATCCGGATACGGATTTGAGCAACTTTGATGAGAAAGATAGAAAAACAGCTGTATAGGTAAAATACAGATAGATAGGTAGATATAAGATAGATGGAGGGGTAGACAGACAGATAGATAGATAGATAGATAGATAGATAGATAGATAGATAGATAGAATAAAGATGGATAGATAGATAGATAGATAGATAGATAGATAGATAGATAGATAGAATAAAGATGGATGGATAGATAGATAGATAGATAGATAGATAGATAGATAGATAGATAGATAGATAGATAGAATATAGATAGTTAATAGATAGACGGATAGATGGATAGATAATAGATGTATGGATAGATTGATATATATATATATATATAGATAGATGAAAGAAAGAAA